>NW_007738097.1:0-30943 GCF_000696425.1 Galeopterus variegatus
ACTTGAGTGTTTCTGTAACTCCGCAGAGAACCACACTCGGTCCAATTTTTAATGGATGACTGAGCCTCACTCCTAATGGTTGATATGTATCCACTTCATTTATAATTACAATTAAACCTTGGAAAAATTCTCTTGGGACAAGGACATAAAGGACATTGGATTCCATGGGCTTCCATTGCAGGCTTAAACATAGGCTTAAACATAGGCTTCTCTGAGAATTGGAATGAAGCCTCTGGCCTGAGAAGACAGACAGAACTGGCTCCTGACTCTCTGAGCCTCATTTCGGCTACCCCCAGCCACGCTGTCTCTGCCTCTCCTTGTCCTGGTCAACCTCCCTGTCCAGGAGTGTGCTCTGGGTCCCCGAGTTCCAGCCATACCAACTCCCCCTGCGCAGGGGTAGCATCTCACAACAGCCATGAGCCTGGCTGACCCTCTCACTCACCCCAGGGTCCCACCAGACAGGCCTCCTTCTGGTCCCCGTCCCCTCACAGCCCCACCCTGGCCAGGCCCTATGCTAACCCCAAGTCCCTGAGGCTGCTCTCCAACCTCTCACCGCCAGCCCCCCACCCCGTCCTAGCTCCACACCCTGGGATAACATCCCTCACCCCTCAGGCTGCTAATCAGCCTTCTCTCCCCGCTCCCCAGGTATGAGCTGCGGGTCATCGTGTGGAACACGGATGAGGTGGTCCTGGAGGACGACGACTTCTTCACTGGGGAGAAGTCCAGTGATATTTTTGTGCGGGGGTGGGTCCTGGGTGAGCCCACCTTCCTTGGAGGCAGGAGAGGAGGGAGAGGAAAGGGAGGCCTGAGGTGGGGAGAGACCACACTCAGGTCTGCAGCGTGTGGTGCCCCACAGATGGCTGAAGGGCCAGCAGGAGGACAAGCAGGACACGGATGTCCACTACCACTCCCTCACCGGCGAGGGCAACTTCAACTGGCGCTACCTGTTCCCCTTCGACTACCTGGCAGCTGAAGAAAAGATCGTCATCTCCAAGAAGGAGTCCATGTTCTCCTGGGATGAGACCGAGTACAAGATCCCCGCACGACTCACTCTGCAGATCTGGGATGCCGACCACTTCTCCGCCGACGACTTCCTGGGTGCAGAGCTGGGCAGGCGGGTGCCTAGGATCCAGAACTGAGAAAGAGTGGGGGTGATAGGGACAGGGTGAGCCCACCCGGCGGGGGGGGGGGTCAATCACCCTGTCAGTCAGAGCCAGGAGTGTCAGGTTCCTGCCACCCAGGACACACCTAACCACACCCAGGGCAGATGTCCTGTGTCCTAACCAGGGCTGACAAGATGCTTTGGACGCACCAAGGTGGGGAGAGTAAATGCTGGGGATCATTGAGACTCCCTAAGGGAGTCAGGAAACTTCTCTGGGCATCAGGTTGCTCCTCTGTAAAGCAAGATTTCCCTCTAAATTAGTAGGACTTTGACAGAGTAAATGCACGTGGGGCAGGGCAGGGGGACGGGAGTGGCAGACACCAAGAGAGAGCCCCCAGGCTGAAACAAGGGCCTGAGCAAAGCGTAGGAGGTGGGGTTGCTCAGAGAGACAGTGAAGCCTTCCATTGAGACCAATGAGCTGGACGATGGGGCAGCGGGTTGAGATGTGGACTGGGGGCAGTCTGCAGTCTGCAGTCAGCAGAAAGGGGCCAAGGAGGCCATAGCCTCAGCCTTGCTGCATTCCCCAGAGCTGACTCTGCGGTTGCTGCAGGGGCCATCGAGCTGGACCTGAACCGGTTCCCACGGGGTGCGAAGACAGCCAAGCAGTGCACTATGGAGATGGCTACCGGGGAGGTGGACGTGCCCTTGGTTTCCATCTTCAAGCAGAAGCGCGTCAAAGGCTGGTGGCCCCTCCTGGCCCGCAATGAGAATGATGAGTTTGAGCTCACGGTGGGCACCATCTCCTCCTTGGGCAGTGGGCAGGGCTGGGCCAGGCTGGGGTACCGAGGGCTCAGCACCTGGCCCGAGCAATGGGACCTTTCTTTCCTCTGTAGGGCAAGGTGGAGGCTGAGTTGCATTTACTGACAGCAGAGGAGGCAGAGAAGAATCCAGTGGGCCTGGCCCGCAATGAACCAGACCCCCTAGAGAAACCCAAGTGAGTGCCCTGCCTGCCCAGCCCCCCTGCCATGCTGGCTCTTGGTGGCACTGGATCGGGAAGGAGAGTCCAGAACTTTCCAGTCCTCTTGCCCCCACTCCCCAGACACGCTCTGTTCTTTTCTGGACCACAGCCCCATTGCAGGGGGGCCTCTGCTCCTTCCTCCTTTCCCCTGGATCCCCCCACCACCCTCTGTACCAGAGAATGGGCCATCAGTATAGAGAAGAGTGCCTCTCCCAGGAAAGGCCCTACATAGCAGAGATAAATGCTCTTCCTAGATTTTGCCAATGTCAAGCAGCTCCAATGGTGGCATTTGGGGTTTAGCCAGCCTTGATGGCCGGGAAGGCACCCAGAACTCCATACACTCAGCCCAGGTCGGCTTCCCTCCTGGCCGAGGCCCCTTGCCACACCCCAACCCCTCATCCTCCCTGTCCTTTCTCTGTGCTCCCTCTGCTGTTCTCAATGCTCCAGCCGGCCTGACACGAGCTTCATCTGGTTCTTGAACCCTCTCAAGTCTGCACGCTACTTCTTGTGGCACACGTATCGCTGGCTGCTCCTCAAACTGCTGCTGCTCCTGCTGCTGCTGCTCCTCCTCGCCCTGTTTCTCTACTCTGTGCCTGGCTACCTGGTCAAGAAGATCCTTGGGGCCTGAGCCCAGCAGCCTCCTGGGTCTGATACTTCTCCCTTCTTCCTCTGAACAAAAAACGGGGTAGTATGGGGAATATACACATGCCCATGCGCACACAAGCACATATACAGGCACACATGCAAATGCACACACGGGCACAAACACACAAGCACACATATGCACACAAGCACACTAATGCACATACAAACAGACACAGCAGTTTTCAACCTCTCAAAAAATGCTCAGAAATAGAAATAACTATTTTCTGTTTTTCCATATCAGGCCAGAGAGGTGAAGTAGTTCACCCAAGGTCACCCAGCAAATTCAGGTAGAGCTGGGACGCGAGCCTAGGTTTCAAGCCTAGGTTTTGGAATCACCAGTCCAGTGTTCTCTGCACTACGCCATCTCCTCTCCCAGCAACATTCCTCACAGACTCTAACCCAATTTCACTGGTAGGAAAACGCTGAGATATGGGTGAAGAAAGGGGCAAAGGTTTGGCAGGATTAGCCAGCAAGTCCTGCAGTAGGTCCTACCGGTGTGCAACCTCCCAACCCACAGCTGTTTCCTGCCCTGCGAGATACAGTTCCATTCAATTCAGACATTCAGTAACCACAGCTCCTGAGCACCCTCTTCCCGTGCTCAGAGCTTCACGCACTGTCTCACTCACATCTCACCAGCCCAGGAGGTAGGTACTACCATGACCCCCTTTTTACAAATGAAGAAACTGAGGCTGACAGGTGCCAAACTTGCCCATCACAGCTGGGATTCGAAACGAGGTGCCCCACGCCCACACCCCTGCACTGTGGCCCCACTTATACTGAGCTCAGCCCTGGGCTGCCGTCCGTGGCCTGCACGAGTTGGTGGGTTAGTAGTTTCAAAAAGCATATTCAATACTTTAATTTCACAGCATGATGTTTTATGAAACCTATTGTTTTTGTAACACAAACAACAGATAGTAAAGCTCATCGAGTGCTTCTGGCTAGGAGGCTATGCAGAAGGCAGAGAGACCCATACCCTGATGGTGGGCAGGCCAGTGGGGGTGGCCTGAGCCTCATGGGGGCTGCTCAGACCCTTCGTAGGGCCTGGTGGGGACAGAAGTTTATGTTCATCAGAAAGGAAGAGGTCAAGAAGCACTGACCTCACAGAGAACGTGGGGCAACACTGAACCATATACAGATGCTCCTTGACTTACAACTTGCATCCCAACAAACCTGTCGTAAAGTCAAAAAATCATTGAGTCAAACCATCATGAGTCAGGTTCAATGAACTGCTGAATGCAGGAGCTCTCTTAATGGCTAGAACTGCCTGCAGTGCCACACGGCCTCTTCGAGAAGTGAGCTGCCCACTGCTGCATGTGTCTGGTAGAGGCTGGATGGCTGCTCCCTGCCAAAAACACCGTCCAGGCCTTGGAAGGAGATTGGGGTACTAAAGGTCTTGCAGAGAGGACAGGGTTTTGTAAGCAGCAAACCTCGTGTTTCAAAATGGGCTCTAGCCCTGGCTCCCGCACCCTCCGGTTTGGGGCCTGGGGCCATGACAGGGCCTTTTGGGGTCTGGAAGGACAGAGGGATGAGGTGCCCTGGGAGGCAGCTCCTGCCCACCGTGTCTGACCAGCTCCTGCACTCCACTCCCCAGCCGGCCCGACACGGCCTTCGTGTGGTTCCTCAACCCTCTCAAGTCCATCAAGTACCTCATCTGCACGCGGTACAAGTGGCTCATCATCAAGGTCGTGCTGGCGCTGCTGGGGCTGCTCATGCTGGCCCTCTTCCTCTACAGCCTGCCCGGCTACATGGTCAAGAAGCTCCTCGGGGCCTGAGGGCCCACCACCTGCTGCCACCTCCCCCCTGGACTGCTGCATTTGCCCTTCCTGTGGCTTGGACTCTTTTCCATCTCTCCTGGGAAGCCTGAGGAGCCTGAGGTCCACCCTTGGAGCCTCGGGCCCCAGGAGCCTGCCTCCTGCTCACACCCCCAAACTGCCTGCCTAGTCCTGCCCCTCCGATCCCTGCCTGTGGGTGGGGAGTGTGGGAAGGGGTGGGGGAGACCTGAAGCAGATCCCCTCTTGCTCCCCTCTTCTTCAGGCCTTGGCTCCTGATGAAGCTGCCCCAAACCTTCCCCCAGGCCTTCCAGGTCTAGGATTAAAGCTTTAATGAAATTAACCAAGGATCACAGCCCAGCGCCCAGGGCTTTAAAAAGAATGAACGAGCAAAAGGCATCATCACCCTATCCCCTGAAAACAGAATCTTACGAGGAGAGCCGCCACCAGCAGGCTTTCCCACACAGTGGCCCAGAGCCCACCCACCCGTCCTGGCCACCGCTCAGCTCGGCTGCTCCTTCCCAGGCGGCCGCCTCCGCGCAGGTGCACAAGCCCAGTCCTGTCCTGCCTGTGGATTTCTCTCACGTCTCAGAGCTCCCTCTGCCCAGGCTAGTGCTGGCGAGCCCAGCGAGGAGCAGTGAAAGTGAACCCCCGTACCCCTGCCCACCCTTCTGACACTCCCTGCCCTCCCCGCCCCTGCAGACCCCACCCTTCCTTTCCCTTCAGCTGCAGCCAGGAATTTGCACTTCAAGTGCTGCCCCTGCCTGCATCTGGGTTTCTGTTGGCTGTTTTCCTTTTCTTGAGTGTTGAGTTTTCTCCTAATAAAAGAAATCAAACACTGGGCTGACAAGTCTGCACGGGTCAACAGAGGGCAGAGCCACTGGCATGGGGACGTAGAGCCAGCGGGCACCCTAGGTGGTTAACCTCAGTCCCAGCAGGTCCCTGTGGCTTTGGATGGCCTCTCGTGGCCAAGGTGAGCCTCAGGCACAGCTCTCCTGCCCAGGCTGCCCACAGGAGGGACCTCACACCACAGCCCAGAAGGCACACCAGGGGGACCCAGGGGTGTCAAAAACACTGAAAGAGTCCATCAGGCTTGAGCACAGTTTGAAGGCTTAAAACCCCGCAAGCGCCTTGCAGCCTGACCTCATTAAAGAGATTCAGCCACAACTTTTAAAAGACTTTAATCACAACTTCAGGATACAGGTTCATCATTACTGCAGGATACTGCCTCATTGTGACAGGTGCCAGTTCTAGCACCAGCGTCAGTGTCAACACATCAGCTTTCTAGGGTCCGGCTCTGTTTTGTGGGGACCCGGAACACCTGAGTTGGAGGAACTTGCAGTTCAGAGTTTATCTGGAAACAAAAGAGTGAAGGTCGTTAGGTTTTCCCCTGGGGCCTCCTTCCTGACCTCTGCAGGGTCAGGTGTTCACATTCGCTCTCCCGCGGGCCTCCCCTCCCTGCGAGCATTTCTCTCCAAAGCTGGAGATGCCTTGGAAGCCCACAGTCTGCCTTTCTTCAGAAGTCAGGTCTGCGCTGCTTCCTTAGCTCCTGTTCCATCCAGCTGGTCACCTCTGGTAACATTCTTGATCTTCCCCTCTGACCCTTTCTCTTAATCCTCCCTCGCCCCCCTTCACCTGCCCACTCCATCCCCATCGAGCCCTGCCCTCACCTCTCCTCCCCCGTCCTCTTGTACCCAGTAGTATCTGTGCAAGCATGGACCACATGGCCCCCAAATGTCTGAGTCTTGTCACAGGCCAAGAGGCCATCGTGATGCTGAGGCTCACCATACTCCCCTTCCAGGTGTGGCTTGGGACCCAACACCCTTCTGGGGCCACACACCCACGCAGCTGGTGTCCTGACCCTCCTGGCCCATGGCCCCAGCATCACCTGAAGGATCCCACACCAGAAGAGCAGAGCAAGCCACTGTTACGAAAGGACTTTGTCCATTCTCCTCTTGCCAGGCCCTGGCAAGGGTTCCACAACTATTGCTGGAGAGACACGAATGGGGGCCAGGGAGTATGCACCCCAGCACAACCTCCTCTCCCTATGCAAGATGACACTCAGTCATATCACCGGCCAGAGAAGCTGGGCTGGCAGTGGAAAGAGCCCAGTCACACATAGCTGCCCTGGAGGAGACTTTGGGCAATATCTGCTCCCTTGCCCAGTGACTGTCTCAACTTGCCATGTGATTGTTGATTTCTTACATCTCAAAGCTCCTTTGTCCCTGGTGAGGGAGAGGACTCCTCACTTCCTATGTCAGCTCTAGGTCCCCTGGACCCCTTCCCTGTCTCCCTTCCTTAGGGGGTCCCATCACTCACCTTGGAGGCCAGATACTGCTGAAGCAGCATCTGGAGCTCTGTGTTCTGCTGCTCCAGAGACTCGTTTTCCATCAGCAGATTGGCCCTCTGGGTCAGGACATGGCTTTGGGCAGGAAAGTGGGTTAGAGGCCCACTCAGTCACCCATTCTCTGTCAAGCAGGGGCCAGGCTCTCTGTGTTTCTGCTCTGGCTGGAGGTGCAGGAAAACCCTAGAAGCCTCACCTTTCACCCAGGCACCAGATAAGCCAGGGTGGCAGGAACAGAAAAGGGCCTCCAGAGCAACACAAGCCACCTCCCAACAGGAGTTGCCAAAGCAGCTTTTCTCTCCAAGACTTTGTGGGACAGGGAGGGGCAAATGTGGCTATTCCAAGCAATCATTCCTCACCCACCTGCCTGGCTCCCTCCCTCTCCTGGGCCACGGCACATACACTTACTGGTATTTCTCCAAGGCTGTGTAGAGAGCATCCCAGAGGCTCTGCCTGGCAGAGGGGATAACCGTGGTCAGGGCCTTCCAGTACTCAGAGTCCTTTGAGTCATCTCGCACGCCCTTCAGCACTCTCAGTGGTGCCCGAAAGTCCCTGGAGGTCAAGAGCACTGGCACCATCATCTCCACCTGGCACCACCCAGGCCCCCAAGCAGTGCCAGTCACAGCACCTGAGGTCAGTCACAGACTTGTTGCTTTTCCACCTGTCATCTTTCCACTCAGCTGCTCAAGTGTTATCAGATTATGGCAGGTTTTCAGAAAGGGCACATGCTTATTGTCAGTGTCCCTGACTCTCGGTGCCATTGCCACCTTCATGATAGCATCGTTGACAATTCATCCACCCTCTCTTTCTCCCAGCCAGTTTACCTCACTGGCTTTATAGCTCAGTGCTATGCCCATTTCTTCCACTAGTGCATTCAAAATAGCTCTCAAGTCTTGTCACCTCCTCTCTGCCCCCTCTATGAAGGTTTTAATCCAGGGCATCATCACCTCCCACCTGGACAATCCTCCTGACTCTCTGTATCCAGCATCACTCCCCTCCCTACCATCAAAGTGATCTCTCTAAAATGCAAGTCTAATCATGGCTCCCCACCGCTTAAAATCCTTTTCTGGCTCCAGTCCACCAAGGAGTAAAGACAAAGACCTTAGACACAATGGGCAAGGCTCTCCAAGATCTGGCCTAGCTCCTTACCTGCCAGTCCCACCTCCCAGACCCTTGACACTCCAGCCATACCTCCCTGTCATGGTTCTTGAACATACCAGTCCTTTCCCTGTGCTGTTCCAGCCCTTTCCCCCACTTCACCCACCTAGGGACACCAAGTTCCAGTCCCATCTCCTCCCAAAACCCTCTCTGACAGGCCAAATGGAGATGACCACTTCCTCCTCTGACAAACCTGACACCTTGTATATGCTCTGACCATTGCTCTGGTCACAAGGTATCATCCCCACGGTGCCTACACATGGCAGACCTCAATAAATGTTTGTTGAATGATGAATGATGAACAAAGAAAGCACAAATCACTACTGCACCCCATTTCTTTCATGAATACGCCCAACAACTCCTCTAGCCCTGCTTAGAATGTATTTACTCGCTCCCCTAAATCCTTGCTCAGCAGCTTCTTCCACTTGCTAGCATCTGCTTGGCTCCCCAGCCCATCAGCCCCCCAGGGCTCAGGCCAGCCCTCTGGCACCACCGCCCACCTGGGCTTCTTCAGACCCTTGACAAAGGCCTCCAGAATCTTGAGGACGTCATTGGGGTGGATGAGCCTAGGAGAAGGTGGGATCTCTTTTTCCTGCTCCACCTTCTCCTCCGGCTCCCCCTCCTCCTCCGGCTCCCCATCCACGAGGCTTTCCTCCTTTCCTCCCTCCAGCTCTGTCTGTTCTGCCATCTCCAACGCCAACACCAAGCTTGTCTTCTCCATGGTGGCTGGATTCCCGGTGGTGATCTGGGGAAAGGTGTGGGGGCAACTGTGGGATGGGGATATTACAAGCAGGAGTGTGTGAAGAGAGACAGGAAGAGAAAAACACAGAGACGCATTTACAGAAAGTTACAGAAAACTTGCAGAGGGAGACACTGACACCAGGACAGATATAGTGAGCAGCAGAAGTGGGAACAGGGGGGATGGGTTGGGGAGAGGCACAGAGGGGGCTTCAAAACAGTGATAATGTTCTATTTCTTTTTTTTTTTTTTTGATAATGTTCTATTTCTAAAGTCACCTGCACAGGTGTTCATTTTATTAAATAGTGAGCAGCAGAAGTGGGAACAGCGGGGATGGGTTGGGGAGAGGCACAGAGGGGGCTTCAAAACAGTGATAATGTTCTATTTCTTTCTTTTTTTTTTTTTTGATAATGTTCTATTTCTAAAGTCACCTGCACAGGTGTTCATTTTATTAATATGCATAAAGCTGGCATGTTAAAAATATCCTTTTGAATCATAATACAAATTAAATTTTGTTTTAATTTTTAAATTAAAAAAGTCTTCCTCCTATTCCTGTCTAACAGTTCATTTAACTGACCTCTCACAGGCAAACTAATGTTACCAAGTTTCTTATGTAACCTTCCAAAGAAATATTATGTCTATATAAGCAAATACATATATAAACACGTATATTTTCCTTCCCATTTTTACAAATACTTGGGGAAGAGCCTACACTCCGAGAGCTGGGCCTTGAGAGAGAGAAGCCAGTAGAGGAAGGGGCA
The DNA here is from genome assembly GCF_000696425.1 of Galeopterus variegatus. Taxonomy (NCBI): domain Eukaryota; kingdom Metazoa; phylum Chordata; class Mammalia; order Dermoptera; family Cynocephalidae; genus Galeopterus; species Galeopterus variegatus. Next base: position 9,536 of record NW_007738097.1, read on the forward strand.
GGGTGCGAGACACTTGAATGACTCCGAGACCAACTTGCTAGGGGGAGAGTAAGTTAAGGGAAGGATGTGACAGTGAACCCAGGGAAGCCCTGGAGAGCCGCATCCACTCCCAGGGCAGAGGCAATGTCGAGGAAACACCTTAGGATGAGGCAGGCTTCGCCCCCGCCCCGTCCTCTCAGCCCCGTGGGACTCACTGAGAAGATGGCATCCAGCCTCAGCAGGTAGCACTCGCTCTTCTCCAGGGGAAGGAGCAGGCTCAGCAGCTTGTTCTCTATGAGGAAACCCTGAGGGACAGGAAAAAAGCATCTCCAGCTAGACATAGGCTTCAGGAATGAGTCCCAGGGTCTGCAGCCTTCTGTGTAACTCTCCAGGGACAACTCCAAGGAGCAGAACTTCCAGAGATGAGACTTTGGGCAGGGGATCCCTGGAGGAAGGCCTTCTTGGGATGCCTAAGAGCCATTCCCAGGGAGCAAGGTGAAGGACAAAGTCCCGCACCTCAGAAGGGTGCTAATTCACCTCACCCACAGGCCATCAGGCAAGCCCCTGAGTTCTCCGCAGCAGTCCAAACCTGACCCAATCCCAGGTTCCCACTTCACCCGTATTCTGGACCCCAGATATCTGCAGAACACAGCAGCAGGCACAGAGCTAGAGAAGAGGAAGGCATGGGGGGAGGCAGACGTGCCAGATCAGAACACAGTGCCCAGGAAGGGGTGTGCTGGGGGCAGTTGAGTGCCTGGTCTGAGCTCAGGCTCCTCAGCTCATGGAAGGCTCCATGGGCTAGCGTCAAGCCTGCAAATAGAGAGAGAGAGAAGAGGAAGGCATGGGGGGAGGCAGACGTGCCAGATCAGAACACAGTGCCCAGGAAGGGGTGTGCTGGGGGCAGTTGAGTGCCTGCTCTGATCTCAGGCTCCTCAGCTCATGGAAGGCTCCATGGGCTAGCGTCAAGCCTGCAAATAGAGAGAGGACACCACCCAGCCAGCTCCTATATCAGGAGCTGTCCTCAGTGGCTAGAGCCAGCTCTTGCACCAAAGAAAACTGCCCCAAGAGAACTGGGGGCTGCCAATCCTTGCTCCACCTCTTTTACCCACCTCAGAACCATAAAATCTAAATAAACACTCATCATGTTTGGTAACAACCCAACCTCCAGCTGAACCAGCTCCAATGCAGGATTTATTCTAAGTCTGGTCACTTCGGGTAGCTCCCAGTGCAGATATCCAAAGCCTAACATTCCCAGGGAAACCTTAAACTGAGCCCAGAGAAAGGCCATGGTCAGTGTGGCCACAGCACTTAGCAGGTGGGGTCATGGAGCAAGACTGGTGCCTCTTGTCTCTCATGATGAGCATCACTCTAGGTCAGCAGGAGCCCGCCATTTGGCCTGGACCACACCTTGCTGACCCCCCATGGGAAAACCCATTTGCCATCAGGGCCAGCTCTCAGCACGACTCCTCAGGCCCAGGCTCTAGGCTTGGGCAGGGGAGGGCTGGCCCACTCCTGACTCCAGGCCACATCTGGCCCAGCAGAGCCCTGAGAAGCAGCACCCAAGTGAGAGTCCCTTGGCCACAGCCCTGGCCTGGCCTCACCGATTCATCACACAGGAGCATCAGGATCTTTCTGGTAGTTTTTGCTGAAACTTGCTTTGGCAGGTCCAGATAAGATTCTGATTCTGAGGCAGCCTCTTCTACCCCCTCCTCTTCTGCATATGGGTCATGGAGAGAAGAGAAAGAAAGAGGGAAAAAAGAGAAGATAATTTCTTGGCCTTACTGGCTTTGAGAAACAGTCAGATGGCTTTCCTTGAGAAAATTTACTTCTCAAAAAGCCTCTTTGAGGCACTATCACAATCTCTTTATGCTTAAGAAAGCCTATTATGTGGAAGAAAAGGGGACATGGGGGTGGGAACTCAGCCACTCTCAGCCAGCCTATAATGCCTCACTTATTTTTCTAAATTTCACCTGCCTGGAAGCATCATACTCAAAATCTAGCCAGATATGAGCCTATCTGTTCTTATTTCAGAGACAATCTAGCCGAGTGTGCTATATGGCTTCTAAACCTGCAGCAGATTAGAAGCAGCCAACTTAAAGGAGGATAACTTAAAGGGGGTTATTCTTCACAGAGGAATATTATCGGTGAGAACTGATGGCTGACACTAAGAGCCAAAATGTTCTTAATTAAAACTAAAAATTTTTTAATGTTTTATACTATACATTCCTCATCTGAAAATGGGAATAAAAATCACCACGCTAACAAGGTTTTACTGGTTGTTCAAAAGGTGAGATGAAATAATACCGATGAAGACATTTAGAGGAGTATAAGATATCAAATTGCTGGTGGGAATGCAAAATGGTACCATCCCTGTGCAGTAATTTCCAGCAAAAATTACACAGGCATTTACCCTTTGATCCAGCAGTCCTACTTAGAGGAATCCTACCCAAAAATTAGCTCACAAGAATATGAGAAGACAAATGAACAAAACTATTGCAGCAATGTTGTGATCACAAAAATAAGCAAAAAACTGGAAATATCCCAATGACGATCAACAGAGGACTATTTGAACAAATTATGGCACAGACATGTAATTGAGTATCATGTAAAAAGTATACTGTTTTACTACTACAGAATAATCTGTGGGATTATTTTAAGTGAAAAAAAGCAAGGTACAAAAAAGCATATGCTTTAATTTACCTAAAAAATTGATATGTAATTTTAAAAAGCAATGGAAAGATAAACCATAAATTTTTTAATAGTTACCTATAGGAAAGGGATGAGATAGGGTGGAGAGAATAAAAGCTAGACTTCTTTGAATATAACTTGCTTTTTCTGTTTTCTTTTGTTTTTGGCAGCTGGCCTGCATGGGGACTCAAACCCTTAACCTTGACGTTATAACACTGTGCTAACTGGCTAGCCTCTGAATATACCTTGTTTTATACATTTGACTTTGGAAACATGTAAATAGTTTACATAATTATAAAACAAAATTAAATGTACAAAGCAATCTCTAATAATGAAAAGTAAAATGAAACCAAAAAAAACTAAATATGTCTCCAGTTGGTGACATAACACAGAAACTATTTCAAGTGACTTTAGAATACAGTAATCTGTCTGTACATCCATAGTGGGATACATCTTAAGAACAAAAATAACTACGAAAAAGTTTAAGCAATTTTTAATAATCATTTATTGGTGGTAGGGTTGATATTTTCTTCCGAAACTATTCTGTGGTATTGTAGGGCAAGCATCTGAGTAATTACGAGGGGTATTCAAAAAGTTCATGGAAAGATTCATATTATTTTTTCATTCTATTTTTCCATGAGCTTTTTGATGTACGTTTGTATTGCGGAGTCATTGAGTGCCAAGATTTTCAGGTTGGGAGAAAGGAGATACACTTTGACAAGGTTAAGTAAAAATCCTGGCATCCTGTCGACTAGGAAGTATGAGGATGAACTCATGATTTATTGTACCATCAAAAAATAATCCTCTACCCTCAGCTCTGTCCACTGAAAAGGCCTAGAAACAAAAGCCAACCCAAACAATGAGTAGCTCGGCACCCAAAGTGGTTCCAAACACCATCCGCTATTTCCAAGACTGGGTGTCCTTGAAGAAATGGCTGATTCCAGACTTGAGGCAGGAAAAGTATACTGTGTGCTTGGAATATCCGGTCATCCTAAAAAGCCAGGAAGCTATCAAAGACTGCGAGGGCTGTGTCAAAAGGACCCAGATCCAACATGAAGAGGCTCCCACTGGCCAAAGATGAAACAATCTGAGTATCAAAAAGGATAATAACTGCATTAAACTGAAACGCATCAAATTCGTTTAAATCCATGCACTCATAATAATTTGTTTTTTTAAAAAAACCCATTGGTACCTTTGGAAGACGCTAAAGACCCAATCCATTATGGTAAATAGAAAAATTGATTTTTCTGTTCAAACTGTATCTCGGGGTAGCAAATAGCTGATGAGAAGAAGATTCTCTTTTAGATGTGTTCTAGCTGATAAATGAAGACATACTGATTGAATTTAAAATTAAAAAACTCATTGGTAACTTTGGAAGACGCTAAAGACCCAATCCATTATGGTAAATAGAAAAATTGATTTTTCTGTTCAAACTGTATCTCAGGGTAGCAAATAGCTGATGAGAAGATTCTCTTTTAGATGTGTTCTAGCTGATAAATGAAGACATACTGATTGAATTTAAAATATCACCCATTTTGCAACCCCTAATGCAATTAATAGATCTTAGACAACGATTATCTATGATTGCTAACAATATAAAAAGAGAGGAAACCTGATGTTAGTTTATGCTAATGGAGGTACACCACAGTGTGACTTAGCAAAAAATAAATTGAACCTGCCTCTAATCAAGCTTCTAGATCTAACTACCAGTGTAATACAGTGGAGAGGGCAAAGCTATAAATCAGAGGAGACTTAAAAGCCATACCAACTACTCATACTCTGCGACCTCCTAGCCATGAGACCTCTTCACCCTCCTCTCTAGACTTGATTTCCTGATCTGTAGATTGAATGGCTTGTTCTCAGAGGGCCTGTCCAGCTCTAGGGCTCTGCGACTCTATTCTCGTCACCTGTTTGCATCAGCACTTCCTCTACTATTTGTGTGGCGGACTTCCGCTGCTGCTGAGAAATCGGCCCCACATTCTTCAGGAACCAGAAGTCAGGCGCCGTCCAGGGGAGTCCCAGATGATGAGTATGGATGATCCTGTCTACATCGAGGGCTCTGCCTATTAGATCCTTTGCTTCCTCTTCATTCATCAGCCANGTAAATAGAAAAATTGATTTTTCTGTTCAAACTGTATCTCGGGGTAGCAAATAGCTGATGAGAAGAAGATTCTCTTTTAGATGTGTTCTAGCTGATAAATGAAGACATACTGATTGAATTTAAAATATCACCCATTTTGCAACCCCTAATGCAATTAATAGATCTTAGACAACGATTATCTATGATTGCTAACAATATAAAAAGAGAGGAAACCTGATGTTAGTTTATGCTAATGGAGGTACACCACAGTGTGACTTAGCAAAAAATAAATTGAACCTGCCTCTAATCAAGCTTCTAGATCTAACTACCAGTGTAATACAGTGGAGAGGGCAAAGCTATAAATCAGAGGAGACTTAAAAGCCATACCAACTACTCATACTCTGCGACCTCCTAGCCATGAGACCTCTTCACCCTCCTCTCTAGACTTGATTTCCTGATCTGTAGATTGAATGGCTTGTTCTCAGAGGGCCTGTCCAGCTCTAGGGCTCTGCGACTCTATTCTCGTCACCTGTTTGCATCAGCACTTCCTCTACTATTTGTGTGGCGGACTTCCGCTGCTGCTGAGAAATCGGCCCCACATTCTTCAGGAACCAGAAGTCAGGCGCCGTCCAGGGGAGTCCCAGATGATGAGTATGGATGATCCTGTCTACATCGAGGGCTCTGCCTATTAGATCCTTTGCTTCCTCTTCATTCATCAGCCAAATCTCCCGAAACTTCTCATCATCAATAAGAGCAAAGTGCCTGTGAAAGAGAGTCACTGAGCATGGCCAGCTGACCCCAGGGCCTGGCCAGAGCCCCCTCAATTGCCGGCAGGGCAGGAATGTGAGGAAGAGCTGCAGTAAATCTTGGGCAGCTGATTCCCATCTATGATAAACCAGAAGCCATCCCAACAAATCTCAAGAAAAAGCAGGTGACATGTGAGTAGAGGGACAGAGGAACACAGCACAAAGGATTTTTTTAGTGCCCTGGTCTGGCTCCAAAAAAGCTGGTGATATCAAGTGTAACACAGTCACTGCCACTACCAACTCCACCCCCACCACCTCTATTCTAGGATAGGCGCCTTAGGACCCAAGTCCCTAAAATACCTCATGGCTTTCTGTAGCTCCTTGAATTGCATCACAAGACGCTTGTAGTCTGATGTTAGAGACTGGTTCTCCTCCTGAAACTGTTTTATCTGCTTGGCATATTTTGATCTCAGATTGTTGAGTATATCATGCAGGCTGATTGAAGGGGGAAAAAAGTTAGTCTGCAGCTGAACAGAAAATATGATGTATGTTCCTCTTATCCACCTGACCCAGCTCTACAACCAACTCAGGGTCAGATTTATGGAAGGACAGAATATCCTCTCATACATTCCAAAACACAGCTTCCATTGTGATCAAGGAAAGGAAGGCAACAGGGGGAAACAGGAAAATCCAGAACTAAACGCATTTAAAACAATCCAGAAGCCTATACCCACCAAGAGGCAGTCTCCAACTCAAGAGTGTGAACCTTCCTCAACGCACCATTTCAGAGTGTGCATATCTAGGACCAACCTCACATACTTAAATAATCTATCTCAACTATTTCATTGTCATTATTTGGATGTTCATTTCAATTCTGAAACAAGGAAAATTGAAAGGAAAAAATTAAAACTGCACACCACAAGCCTATGATATATGAATCCTCTATCCTCAAAGAACTGATACAGGTAACGGGTCCAGTAACTCATTCATTCATTCACTTACTCATTCATCAAACATGAAATGCCTCTGTTGTATCAAGGATATGTTTGAATACATGGCGTTATTCGTCCAGTCAAAGACAAAGACAAACATTAATTACAGCACACTGTGAAAAGTGCTATAGTAGAGTTTTACACAGGGTGCCAGGGGAGCCCAGAGGTGAGGCATCTAACTTACCCTGGCTTTCAGGGGAGGGAGTGGTCCAAAGGTTCCAGAACAGCAAGAGACGGTTATGAGCCGGCCAACAGCACTGTGAGTCCAGGCTTGCCACAGCTCACCATTTCACTGCTAATAGGAGCTCCATGCATGGAAACTTGTCCAATAAAATATGCATGGCAGGCTTAGGTTTTAGACCCAGAAACATACTTCAGATTTCAAACTGCTAAAGATGTGTCTTATATCAGTGCTCCATTTATACAGGAATAGAAAAGGTGAAGGCCAATATATTTTAAGTTTAAAAATTCTAAAAAATCAAAATACCCCTCTCCTATGCATTATTCTGAAATAATCAAAAGGCCCCTCAAATGCAAACATTCATCATTCATATTTTTCATCCTGAAGAAAATGCAAAAAATATTTAACTTAGTCTTTGATAAAAGGAAATATCTAACCTATTTTCTTAACTACAGCATTCAAGGGGGCTTTCCAAATACAGATGTAAAAAAAATTTTTTTAAGTAGTCATCCCAAAGAGTTTTTTCATGGCCATGTAATAAAGGAGTTTCTATGTGTTATCTAATCATAGAAGCTAATAAAAAATAAACAAACTCCAGTTGCACACTGAAGGTCTGGGCAAGGTAGCATGAGAGGGAGTGGACAAGAAAAAAATGGGTGACAAGACGAGGCTCAACAAAAAGTCCGGAGTCCTTAGCAACTGGCTGGAAGTTACAGAGGAAGAGGAGTGAGGCTGGAGAACTGGAAAACTGGGAGCGCAGGCAAGTCTGGTTTCATAAATTCTACACTGGAAAGGACAGTGATTTTCCAAGTTGGACTATTAGGTTGGCAGTTCCAGATCAAGCAAAGAGCCGAGGTCAAGATGACAGATGTGAAGTTGGTAGTCATCCACGAAAACATGATATTCAAAACCATGAGATTTATATACGAGGGAACTTCAACAAGGTCATGGAAAAATAGAATTAAAAGGTATGAATCTTTCCTTGAACATGTTGAAGTACTTCATATAAGGCGGATGAAATAAAAATAAAAAGGAAAGGAGTAAGGTAAGGCCTGTGCTTTCTAGAATATCTTATCTAGATATTCAGGAAATATCAGGCAAGAAAAAGCAGAACCACCAAAGGAAACAAGGAATAAGTTTTAAAAGAAGAGCAAATATTTTAGGGTCATAAAAAACAAAGAAGAAAAGTTCAGTATCCAATAATAATAGGATGAGGCCTAAGGAGAAGCCATTGTGTTTGACTAGAAGGACATCGCTGGTATCCTACGGCAGGAAGTTTTTGTTCAGTCCTTGGGTCATAGGTTGCTATGGTTTGAGTATGTCCCCTCCAAAATTCAGGTGCTGCTGATGTGATAATATTAAGAGGTGGGATCTTTCAGAGGCAATTCTGCCATGAGGGCTCCACCCTTGGGATTAAGGCCCTTATACAACGGATTAAAGCCCTTGCTTTTCTGCTCTTCTGCCATGTGAGGACACAGTGTTCCTCCCCTCCAGAGGACGCACCTCTCACCAGACAACTAAACCTGCTGGCACCTTGATCTTGGACTTTCCGGCCTCCAGAACTGTGAGAAATACATTTCTGTTCATTATAACTTATTCAGTCTCAGGTTCTCTGTGATAGCAGCACGAACAGACTAAGATGTAACTCAAATGATGAAATGTTGGGGGGGAGGGGCGGGTAATGAGGAAGGAAAATGGCAATAAAAGCAAGAGAAAAACAGTCCTTACAGAGAGGCGGCAGGGCCAGCTGAAGGGATTTTAAGGCTGGCTGAGGGAAGCCTGTCTAAGTTGAAGTCAGAGGGCAGAGCTGGTGGGGGTGATGGCACTCATGTCTCCTCTCTGTCGTGCACATCAAACCCAACCAAGCTCTGCCTCAAGCACCTCCTCCTGCCTCCCATTTCACCATCCTCTTTCCACCCTCTATGGGATCTATAACTTTTTGATTCCTACCTCCTTGCCTTCAGACCTGCCATTCCCAGCTTCTAGCACTGTCTACCTGGAGTCTCCTCTTAACTCCTTTTTGCAAATTCATATCATTACCCCCTTCACTAGTTCACTTAAGGAAGTCTTCCCAGATAACTCCTTCTGATTGTACTGATTTGTGTCCCTCCTTGATGTTTCCCTATCCAGTATGGTGCATATAATGGGATTTTTCCATAAATATTGTGCTCTAACTACACTTATTTCTCAGATAATCAGGCTTAAGATGCCACCTCATTTATTCAATGTCATTTTCTGTTATAGGTTACTATCAAAAGATCAAGTGGTATTTCTCTATACACCCAACGTTTGTCCAAAATATATAATCAACCTATAAGTGGGAGAACTCATAAATAATAATAGGTTATTTGGGATTTGGGGGGAAATTCTCAATCCTGTCTCCTCCTTTAAACAAGATATCTTATTCTACTCTGATCCTCAGAGCCCAGCACAAGGGTCTGGAACTTCGGAGACAATTTTTAAAGGAAGAAAGGCAGGAAGGATGGAAGGAAGGAGATGGGGAAGAAGGGAGATAAGGGGAAGGATGGGTGAGAAATTTCAAGCAGTAGATACTTCTCAATGAAGAATCTGCACAAAAGTAGATTGGCTCCTAACATAAGTACTTATGATAGTATTATTCGCAATAGCAAATCTACTGTCCATCAACAGAGACTGGTTAAATAAACCATAGCACACCTATGCAGTGGAGTCCTAAGCAGCTTAAGAAATAATGCAAAAGCTCTCTGTGAAATGGTGCAGAAAGGTCTTCAAGATATGGACCAGTGTGTGTAGAATGCCATCATGTGTGTAAAGGCAGCAGGGGATGAGAATAGCTATTTGTGTGTGTTTGTATATGCATAAAGAAATTCTGGAAGAAACAAATGAATGATGGGCACAGTGGTGGGAAAGAGGAGGAAGACTTTTGCTAAATACTCTTCACTCAGGGGGAAGAGGGTAGAATGACTTGAATGTATTATCTTTTTCCAAAAAACTCTTTTAATAAAAATTGGTTTCATTTTTAATGGTTTCTACCCCTTCAGGAAAGAAAAGTACACACCCATGACTATTGTCGGCATAGAAGGGCCCAGAAGAAAGAGGCTCTGATGCGAGCTTACCGATTGATCTTCCTCTTCTGCTGTGATTTAATCACCGTGCTTTCCTCATCTCTCTTCTTCAGCACCTGGAAGTTGTACTCTAACTTCTCTTGGTTTAGCTGATAAGTTGCTTTCATATGCTGAAGCTGTTGCTCGAGGATCTAAAGTTTAAAGAAAAATGTACTAATTGTCCCTAGTATAATTTGTTGTGCCCCAGCGCCTCTGACAGGGACAAGAGCCTTGACCTGGAATCTTAGAAAATCTATCATTAGAGGCAAATTACAGGCCAGACAGATAAAATACAAATCAATCAACTGCAAGCTGAAGGCTGTGTACCTAAAGACTAAGAAAGATCATAGTTAGAACTTTCAAGTCCAACTAACTCTAGTACTTTGCATGAAACCTTTTAGAGACATGAGCAGCCCCAGGAAAAACACCATAAAAATTAATATTGCCACAAAAACTTGAAATTTCCCTTCTTTGACCTTCCAGAGTGGCAGTGTTAACAGTGTTTAGCAACCCACATTCTTTTTTTTCTTTTTTCTTTGTCTTTTTTGTGACCGGTAAGGGGATCGCAACCCTTGGCTTAGTGTCACCCGCACCAGGCTCAGCCAGTAAGTGCACCGGCCATCCCTATATAGGATCCGAACCTGCGGTGGGAGCGCCACACTCTCCTGAGTGTGCCACGGGGCCGGCCCCACATTCATTTTTAAAAAGGACAGACACAGGCATCCTTCTTGGATTTCCATTAGTTATATTCATTCATTTAGCAAATATTTATTGAGCGCCTAATATATGTCAGATACTTTTCTAGGTGCTGCTGGGAAAACCCTGGTGATAAAGGCATAGTCCTGCAAGGTCTAGGACAAAGACCATGAACAAGCACTAGTAATGGAAAAGTAAGAAAGAATAAGCACTGGGTAATATGGGACCAATATGAGGAGCACTTTCCTTGGCTTTGAGGGACCAGGGAAGGCATCCCTGACAAAATGGCATTAGCATGTCCACCTGAGACCTGGAGGATGAGTAGGAGTTCCTCAGGTGGCACCTGATGGGGAGAGTTCTAGGGAGAGGAAACAGCATATGCAAAGGCACAGAGGCAAGAGAGGGAGGGGTGCTTTGGGGAACCCACAAGCAGTTTAGAGTGAGCAAGAAATGGCCAAAGAAGGGCTGATACAGCAGCAGAGCCTCACTGTGCTTGAAGTCAGTGGACGGCCACTCGAGATGTTAAGCTCGGGAGGAAAATGCTCAGTCCAGGCACTGTCAAAAGATTGCTCTTACAGAGAGGCAAGGCTGGAGGGTGGGCAAACACAAACCAATTGGCATGCCCCTGCCTCTCCTGAGGGGAATGCAGGGGTGGAGAAGGCAAGGGAGTGTAATCAGATCTTGACAAAACAGCCACACGCGGCGCTCTCTCAAGCTCCTTCCCATCTCCCTCCACGAGGCTACAGACTCTCCGTGGAATCAACAAAGGAATTGATTCCAAGCAGCTAACACATCCCCCCTTTGGCTCATCCTCAAGGACAGTAACCAGCTAGGAGGAGAATAAGGAATCATCAGGTCAGGAGGCGTGCCATTTCCACATTTGGTGTTGAATCCGGTGATCTCCACGTTGTAACCAGGGAAATTAGTCAAGTGGATTCTATTTAACTATTGCAGAGATTCTTCAATCTCCATTTTGAGACAAGTATTTGAACATCTTCAGAACAGAAGGCTGTAACATCTATTTTTAACAGATGGTAAATGAAGAACCATATTGTTCCCTGAGGTGATAACTAAATTGTACCTCCCAACTTCTCCACTTATTCAGTTAATTTTTATTTACTTTTTCTAGTTATATACTCTCCATTGTAAAAACTTTATCTGATTGCAAAAGCAATATTTGCTCATTATAGAAAATTTGGAATGTACAGAGATGAAAAAGAAGACATAGGAGAAGGGGGAGGAAAAACCATCTATAAAATCCCTACCCAGGGCAACTTCTGCTAACATATTGGTGTGTTTCCCTCTGGTGTTCTTTACATAGCTGGATTCTGACTATGCCTACAATTTTCTATCCTACTTTCCTCCCTTAATATTACAGTAAGAATTTTCCATGTTAGTAAAGTTTTATTTGAATGGTGCATAATACTTTTATATATTATTTTATCATATATTAAATATTTATGATATGTTTATCATATATCATAATATTTTATCATTTCCCTATAGTTGTATATTTATATTGTTTGATAATTTTCAATATTATAAAAATAATGTTGGGATAAATTGTATATAAAAACTTTGTGGTATTTTCTTTATTTCCTTAACGTAGATACTTAGAAGTGAAATGACTAGGTCAAAGGTTCTCAATAAATTGCTTTCCAACCAGCAATTCATGGTTTATATGCCCACTGGGCATGGGAGCAAGTGCCCACCTCACCACACCCTGCCAGCACTGAGCAGGGCCAGCCCTTGGGAGGGCGGTTGGGGTAGGGCAGGGAGATGCTGGAAGCTATACATGACTCTTCCCGAGCATGAATAAAATTTAATTTTGAAATTTCTGATTTGAATAACATTGTAAAGGGCCTATTGAAGATGCTCAGCATAGCCTCACTTCAAGTTCAATTATCAGGCTGAGTCATTCCTAGGCCCTGTCCTCTCCCAGCGATGGCTGTGTGTCTACTAGGGAAAGAGACTCTCAGAAGTTCTTCTTGCAAAGTTAAAATGTTATATGTCCCCATTCTTCAAATTAAACCAGCCCTACTGTTTCAAATATGACCAGCCCTGGTCACAACCAAGCAAGTCCAGAATCAGAACACAAACCAAACATGCANATCATCAGGTCAGGAGGCGTGCCATTTCCACATTTGGTGTTGAATCCGGTGATCTCCACGTTGTAACCAGGGAAATTAGTCAAGTGGATTCTATTTAACTATTGCAGAGATTCTTCAATCTCCATTTTGAGACAAGTATTTGAACATCTTCAGAACAGAAGGCTGTAACATCTATTTTTAACAGATGGTAAATGAAGAACCATATTGTTCCCTGAGGTGATAACTAAATTGTACCTCCCAACTTCTCCACTTATTCAGTTAATTTTTATTTACTTTTTCTAGTTATATACTCTCCATTGTAAAAACTTTATCTGATTGCAAAAGCAATATTTGCTCATTATAGAAAATTTGGAATGTACAGAGATGAAAAAGAAGACATAGGAGAAGGGGGAGGAAAAACCATCTATAAAATCCCTACCCAGGGCAACTTCTGCTAACATATTGGTGTGTTTCCCTCTGGTGTTCTTTACATAGCTGGATTCTGACTATGCCTACAATTTTCTATCCTACTTTCCTCCCTTAATATTACAGTAAGAATTTTCCATGTTAGTAAAGTTTTATTTGAATGGTGCATAATACTTTTATATATTATTTTATCATATATTAAATATTTATGATATGTTTATCATATATCATAATATTTTATCATTTCCCTATAGTTGTATATTTATATTGTTTGATAATTTTCAATATTATAAAAATAATGTTGGGATAAATTGTATATAAAAACTTTGTGGTATTTTCTTTATTTCCTTAACGTAGATACTTAGAAGTGAAATGACTAGGTCAAAGGTTCTCAATAAATTGCTTTCCAACCAGCAATTCATGGTTTATATGCCCACTGGGCATGGGAGCAAGTGCCCACCTCACCACACCCTGCCAGCACTGAGCAGGGCCAGCCCTTGGGAGGGCGGTTGGGGTAGGGCAGGGAGATGCTGGAAGCTATACATGACTCTTCCCGAGCATGAATAAAATTTAATTTTGAAATTTCTGATTTGAATAACATTGTAAAGGGCCTATTGAAGATGCTCAGCATAGCCTCACTTCAAGTTCAATTATCAGGCTGAGTCATTCCTAGGCCCTGTCCTCTCCCAGCGATGGCTGTGTGTCTACTAGGGAAAGAGACTCTCAGAAGTTCTTCTTGCAAAGTTAAAATGTTATATGTCGGGCCGGCCCGGTGGCGCACTGGATAGTGCGCCGCTTGTCCCGAGCATGAATAAAATTTAATTTTGAAATTTCTGATTTGAATAACATTGTAAAGGGCCTATTGAAGATGCTCAGCATAGCCTCACTTCAAGTTCAATTATCAGGCTGAGTCATTCCTAGGCCCTGTCCTCTCCCAGCGATGGCTGTGTGTCTACTAGGGAAAGAGACTCTCAGAAGTAAAAAAAATAAAAATAAAATGTTATATGTCCCCATTCTTCAAATTAAACCAGCCCTACTGTTTCAAATATGACCAGCCCTGGTCACAACCAAGCAAGTCCAGAATCAGAACACAAACCAAACATGCATGGGCTGGACACTGAAGGGGGGTGAGGGATAGAGGGAGGCATTGGTCTATGAGGTGGCTCGGCATAGAAATCCAAGAGAAAAGCTCCATGTTGGATGGTGACAACCTGAGGAAGTATGAACACTCACAGGGAAGGAGGGCCTCCAGAGCTGCTTTGGATTTTGAATGACGAGTGGCTGTTCCAGTCTTCCCAGGCACTGACACGCGTGGGAGCCCTGAGACCCAGTGTACCTGAGTGCTCTGCTGATTCTTCTTGTAGCTTTGCAATGAGCCCCATCACTAAGACAGGATTTCCCAAACTTACTTGGCCATAGGATATTTTTATATTTATAATAGGAGAGCATGTGAGCTACAAATGCAAGCTTTGTCCCATGAACTCGCATGTGAATTTCATCCTTAAAGGCAAATGATAACATAATAACAACTATGTAAAGGGACTGTATTTTTTCCTACATATTTTAAAATAAATTGAAAGGAAAAAATATCGGCATCACTTTTTTTGTTTGCTTTGTGAAATCACTTCTAGTATCTCACCCAGCCAAACACAGTTTACAAAACTCTGAACTAAAGCAATTTGCTCAGGTCTTTTTGCTTGCGATCTGAAAGAACTTGAATCTGTGCTGATTTTATAGGGGAAAAAAAAAAACCTATCACCCGATTGTTTTGATTTACACTTCTTTGCTTCGACATGTGATGGAATGTTTATTAGCTGTTTTTATTTCCTCTCTGGCAAACGTTCGCTCAGTTCTTTGCTAGAGCATGTTCTTAGGGGACCAATGCCTGGAGGCCCTAGCAATGCAACACGCACCAGGGCTGACCATCTTTACCAAATCACAGAAACAGGACAACTTCCTGCTGCCTTCACATTTATGATGCCACTTAGGAGCTATTGGCGGTTCAGTCAGTGAACTTACAAAATACTAATAGTCTTGAGCCTCTTAGAGCACAGAGTCTACAGTGGGCAGTGCCATGATTTACTCCATGCATCATTTGTTTTCCCACCTCATGCTCCCCGTACACTCGTGATAATTTTATTGTTAAGTGACAGGTTTTAGTCTCAATATATAGTCTTCCTTGATTGTCATATACGGAACACGGTTTTAAGAAACTGAAATTGATTTTGTTAAATGTCTGTGCTTACTGCTCAATCATCCAAAGGTATTTCGCAAAGTTGTAATTTATGTTCCCAAGACTAATGGCAAAACTTGATNTATTGGCGGTTCAGTCAGTGAACTTACAAAATACTAATAGTCTTGAGCCTCTTAGAGCACAGAGTCTACAGTGGGCAGTGCCATGATTTACTCCATGCATCATTTGTTTTCCCACCTCATGCTCCCCGTACACTCGTGATAATTTTATTGTTAAGTGACAGGTTTTAGTCTCAATATATAGTCTTCCTTGATTGTCATATACGGAATACGGTTTTAAGAAACTGAAATTGATTTTGTTAAATGTCTGTGCTTACTGCTCAATCATCCAAAGGTATTTCGCAAAGTTGTAATTTATGTTCCCAAGACTAATGGCAAAACTTGATATTTGGTTTTCATGAATAATTTATAAAGATTACGATCTAACCTGCCACAAAAGTTCTTCAATGTTAAAGGTAGCACAGGCATTGATTACACCTTCCCCTTTTCTACTGTGGCAGTAGGAGCTTCTGTAGAGCTGCTTTGGGGTGCCATCTCCCGCCCATAGGCTCAGGAAAACAGGCTACCATCAATGCCCCGGCAGAATGGAAATTTAAAACAGCCTTTCCCTTCTCAGCTGACTCTAGAGCTCTCATTGGGCCTCTTCACCACCAACCTCAACCCTAGGATGAAAAGGCAGAATCCCATTTGGAAGCACAGACCAGCAATTTCCTCTTCTATCACACTCTTACTTCTGCCTTTCTTTCTCACCACTCGTTCTTTTACACTATTTATGTAGCTTGCTTTCTTACTCCATGGATTACATGTTCCTTGAGGGCAAGGACTATAGCTTGTTTACCTCTGTGCTTTGCACAATGCAAGTTAGTCATCCAAAGGTATTTCGCAAAGTTGTAATTTATGTTCCCAAGACTAATGGCAAAACTTGATGTTTGGTTTTCATGAATACTTTATAAAGATTACGATCTAACCTGCCACAAAAGTCCTTCAATGTTAAAGGAAGCACAGGCATTGATTACACCTTCCCCTTTTCTACTGTGGCAGTAGGAGCTTCTGTAGAGCTGCTTTGGGGTGCCATCTCCCGCCCATAGGCTCAGGAAAACAGGCTACCATCAATGCCCCAGCAGAATGGAAATTTAAAACAGCCTTTCCCTTCTCAGCTGACTCTAGAGCTCTCATTGGGCCTCTTCACCACCAATCTCAACCCTAGGATGAGAAGGCAGGATCCCATTTGGAAGCACAGACCAGCAATTTCCTCTTCTATCACACTCTTACTTCTGCCTTTCTTTCTCACCACTCATTCTTTTACACTATTTATGTAGCTTGCTTTCTTACTCCATGGATTACATGTTCCTTGAGGGCAAGGACTATAGCTTGTTTATCTCTGTGCTTTGCACAATGCAAGTTAACAATATTTGTTAAATAAATAACTTATATTTAATTTTCTGTGATTAATATTCTGGTATTAAAGGTAACAGCCACTAAATGTGAAATAGACCACTGTATAATTTTAAACAAGCATATAAGGCCTAAAAATAAAAACATTTGTTTCCTCCATCAAGAATTAAACTGTTTCTACAGTTTTATTTTGGGGTGGTGGGTGGGGGTGTTAAAATCCCAATCAAGTGCTTAATATTTCTAGGCTTCTCTTTGCTCCAGTTATTCATAACGTGACCTTTACTGGCAGTAAGCACTTGAAAAGTATACATTCATTATTTTACTTCTTGCACTTCACCCATCACACCAAATCTGTGGCTCCTTCCTATTTTTGTGGTTTACAAGAATTTTAGTTCTGTATTTTAGAACTGATAGAATGCTATGAATTAGTTGGGAAGAGCAAATTTGACGTTGAGCTCTGTGCTGTATCTTTTTGACAAACGTTATTGCTATCTGATTGAACATCTACTGAAAGTACTCCTAAGAGGCACTATGATAAAGTTCAATCTACTAAAATATCCCACATGTTGCAACACAGGTAATCCCCAATTTGATGATTTTTTTTCCCAGTTAAAGGGTAGAAAGTAGTACCATGTACTCTCAGTTTCCTCTAACACAGGAAAGAACGGGGATGCAAAGAGCCACAGCTACTTTCCCACTCTGAATGTCTCCATCTGCCCACCTCCTGCATACACACACTCCACCATCAGTCCATCTGGACAGGGACAGCAAGACAGCCAGGTCTCCCAGGCTCCCTGCCTCTGTCCCTCACCTCTCTAGTTTTACCTACCTCCTACGAATTCCCCCCGTCATCTCCCCATGTCCCAAACTTTTTGGCTTCCTTCAAGTATTTGAACATTGGATTAAGAACATGAGGTTCCACATATCTCACCGTTTGAGGCCAACCGTGTGTACTTTTGTCACAAACTATTAAGGAACCAAAATAAATTCAGAAAGCTTAACAATAGACATTTTCAGTGAAATCATAACATGTAAAGCCCACATGAGCAGGACTGCTCTGTTACAGCCTTGTACTGTTCTGTCAGTAACTCACTTCCATGCCATTAATAGGAGAAAGACCCAGAAAAATGCTCAAGATTGTAAATATATTTTGTAGTTCAATGGGGTCTTTTTATTTAACTTCATGACATAAAGCTACAGGAAGAGTAAGAACTGAAATTCTACCGAAGGCTATGCGGAAGAACTTCAATCTAACATGTTCTTCTACACAAAGACTGAAATGAATAGACTGTGCTTGAATATTAACATGCAAATACATTACATTTCAATGTAGTTAGAGGACTGGCCAGCTAGCTCAGTTGATTAGAGCACAGTGTTATAACACCAGGGTCAAGGGTCCAGATCCACATACCAGCCAGCTGACAAAACAAAAGAAAGAAAAAAGAAAAAGAAAGTGGTGCTTATAACATGAAGGTCCCAACTAACTCCAGACACATACAAAAGTTCCACTTCTAGCATGGCAATGTAAGATGCTCCATGGCTCTATTTTCTAGTAAAACTGCTAAAAATTATTTTTTTAAAAAAGTACAACTTTAAAAAATCTCTGTAAATGGTCCTAAGGGCATACAGCAAATGAAACAAAACAAAACCCAAAAAAAAAAAAAAAAAAAACAAAACAAAACCCAATAAATGTAATTAGAGATGCATTTTTTTAAAACTGGTGTTGAAACATAGAACCCTATGCTTGCAAAGAACTTTAGAAACCAGAAAGTCTAACCTCCTACTACTGCAGGAATCCTGCAACATGGAAGAGAAACAGTCATTCAGCCCCTGAATACTTTGAGATAGAGGACTCTTTGTTTCGTGGGACACCCTTGTCCGTATTGGAAGGTACTAAGTACTAGAAACTTCTTCCTGATGGTGAGTCAGAACCTGCCTTATTGTAATTTCTAACCATCAGTCAGGGGGCTGTTTGGAATAATGGGAATGATATAGCTTTTGAGCCTGATAGAACTGGGTTTGAATCCAGGACTTCCATGTACTAGACAGAAAGCCTTGTCTCTGAGCCTCAGTTTCCTGATGTGTAGAATGATGTTATCAACTTCTCACTTTTGTGTTATTATGAGGACAGGAGATACCATATGTTAAGTGTCTGGAATATAGTTGTAAAGTAAGGCAAATCATAACTAAAGCCAAAATGTTTCATTACTTTAGATATTATTTTAGTTACACTAAGTTTCCATTTACATTGTCAGAGCTAGGGTTCAGACCCTCCAAACCCATTGTACAGACTGGGTCCCCAGACCTCTCACACGCAGGCCCACACTAGGTAACTGGGAAAGATTCCAGGAGCTGTTGACAGATAACATGAGCTCAGTCCTCAGCTTCCTCAGCAGCAGCAGCTTACAGGTTCGGCAGCAGCAGTGGCCTTGCAGAGGGTCCCAGGGGCAGTAGCAGCAGCAGCCTCTAGCAGCAGTAGGGGCATCCCAGGGCTGGGAGGCACCATGGATCAGAGCCACTCATCCTTATACTTAAGTCCATAACCCAGGACACCTGGGTGCACATGCTCAATTGCACTAGACGATAACCAAGGAACACCTGAGCGCATATGCCTATTTACATCAAATGCTCGGTAAGATTCTGAACATCTGAGGGGCCCTGACCATTTTCCTATATTTTCCCAACAATAGTAGACACTCATTAGATGGTTGCTGTCATTAGCAGTTGTAGTTCTAGTTTTGGCCCTGTGACACAGCTAACTCGCCCTCCAGGACATTTTCCCTTTGCGAGGCTAAAAAGAATAATTATTTCAACAATTCTTCACATGCCATGGTTTCTAGACCCCAGTAACATCTGGGACGTTCTCCTCTACTGGTTTCTTAAAGAAAGCATACCTCTATGTATATCCTGTACATGAGCTCCTTTGGATATTATCATTGAAAAGAAAGCAGAAAATTAGTAAATATTTGTTGAACAAACTACCTCTAGAACATTATGGGTAGTAGCTAAAGATGAAACATGCACAGGTGTTTGCCATCTTCTCTGCCACCCAGACACCCTAAGTGGGGCACAGCTGTCGCACCTGCACATCCTGCTCCAGCTTGATCTTGATCATGTTGTACTCTTCGCAATCCCAGATCCTCTGCTTGTTCAGCTGCTTCTCATACTCATCTGCTTTCTTAATGCGGTTGATAAGATACTCCAGCTGAAGACACAAGAAGACAAGAGGCAAGTTAGTGATCACCCTTTCCCCAACTCAGTCCTTCAGGTACCCTGATAAGGGTGACACAGTGGAGAGTCTGGAAGTTTCATGACTCTGGAGGGAGTCTGGTGGCCCAATGCCTCAAGGCTTTGAACTCTTAGGTTATAGCTTGTATCACTTAATGAGGTCCTTACTCCAGAAACTCCAAGAGGAATGCATTAAGAAACTAAGCACAGACCTTGCAATCAGATATATTTATATTTCTAAAAAGTCCATTGGTCAAGTCACTTTTTTGTTCTTTACATCTCTGAAATAAAGTGATAATCCCACGCCCTTTTAAAATATGTCTTAAAACACCTTCTTAGGCCACAAATCTCCACAGCTGGTGTAGATACCCAGGAAACAAAGGAGAAAATAACAGGGCCATGGAAACCATAGCAAGCTGCACAGGTGCTACTTACCACCAAAGAGACAACCCCACCTGCAAGACCACACTGATTAACTATGAAGTGCAGCAATGAACATAGGCTGTAGCAATCCTACCCAAGATAAAAAAGCTAGCAAATTCAACCACAGTAGCAACCACCCTGGGCACCCTCCCACGCCTGTCTGCCTGCCCTTTACCTCTTTGGCATTGTGGGCCTGCAGTGCCCGCTCCCATTTCTTCTTATTACTGGTCAGTAGCTCTTGTCGTTCCATCTCAAATGCTTTCTACAACCAAGAAGGAAAAAGGCTCTTGTGTCTGTTTTGATTAGGCAGGTTCCACCAGTATCAAAGAACTTTTAGAAAACTGCACAGGTGCCATGTCACCAACCACATAGACAAAGTCAATCCAAATGCAGCTTTGCCAGGTTTCATGAGATCAAATGACTATAGAAGGAGTTGCGTGGAAATGAGGTGTTATGAAGTCCATGCTTCACACAAGTTTAGAGAGGAAATGTGCCAATAGTCCCCTGGCTTAGTTGATATCAGAGGCAGGGAGCTGGAGGAAGGCCAGTGTCCTTGTTAGCAGTCACAGAGCAAACCATGGCACATAATTCAGCCATGACTAAGGTTGGTGCATTGCCATGGCTGGGGTTCCCAGGGAGCAGAGGTGGCAAGCAGCTCACAAGGGCTAGGCCTGGGAATGCAGAAATGAGTCTCCAATAATGAGAGAGGCCCCCACCTTCTTGGCTCTCTTCCATCTTGGAAAGGCCTAAATCTCAATCTCAATCTTTAACATTTCATTCAAATTCAAAGTTCTGATTCCTGAATCCTATTTGGCATGCACCTTCCCCATCCCCCAACCCAACTGCCAAATAAATGGCTCACATATGCCTTATGGTTATGGAGTACTAACCTCCCTCCTTCACTCCCCAACCCCTTTACCTGCCTTACTCTCTTTTAAAACGCTTATTACCGGGCCGGCCCGGTGGCACACTGGAGAGTGCGCCGCTTGGGAGCGCGGCGGCGCTCCTGCCGAGGGTTCGGATCTCATGTGGAGACCGGTTCCCGCTCACTGGCTGAGCGTGGTGTGGGCGCAACACCGAGGGTTGCGATCCCATTGCTGGTCAGTAAAAAAGACAAAAAGGAAGAAAAAAATAAAATAAAATAAAAT
>NW_007738097.1:31768-44622 GCF_000696425.1 Galeopterus variegatus
CCAAATAAATGGCTCACATATGCCTTATGGTAATGGAGTACTAACCTCCCTCCTTCACTCCTCAACCCCTTTACCTGCCTTACTCTCTTTTAAAACGCTTATTACCGGGCCGGCCCGGTG
The DNA here is from genome assembly GCF_000696425.1 of Galeopterus variegatus. Lineage (NCBI taxonomy): Eukaryota > Metazoa > Chordata > Mammalia > Dermoptera > Cynocephalidae > Galeopterus > Galeopterus variegatus. The sequence continues at coordinate 31,889 of NW_007738097.1, forward strand.
GCACACTGGAGAGTGCGCCGCTTGGGAGCGCGGCGGCGCTCCTGCCGAGGGTTCGGATCTCATGTGGAGACCGGTTCCCGCTCACTGGCTGAGCGTGGTGCGGGCGCAACACCGAGGGTTGCGATCCCATTGCCGGTCAGTAAAAAAGACAAAAAGGAAAAAATAAAATAAAATAAAATAAAAAATAAAACGCTTATTACCACCTGTCAAATTATATATGTAGTCATTTATTTGTTTATTGTCTAGCTGTCTCCTACTAGAACACAGGCTCTACTGGGGACTTTGTTTTGCTCATGGCTGTGTCCCCAGACCCTGGAACAGTGCCTGGCATACAGCAGACATCTGATGAATACTTGCTGAATGAGTGAATGAATGAGTACATAAATTAATGAAATCCTACAGCAGAGACCAACATCAAAGGAGACATCTAGGACCCTCCGTAGATCACTAGGACAGATCCAGCCCTCTGCTCAGGGGCTCCTGCATGCAGAAAGCAGGTCTCCTCACACCCCATTACCTCGATGTGATGGAGCTCCTGACGGAAGCTTTTCATTACATTCTTCACTTGTTCCTCCATCCTCTCCAGAAGCAGGCAGATGTCATCTGACTGTTTCTTCAAATCCTTCACATACTGGTCATCCTTTGTTTTTAACTCCTAGAAAAGAGCATGTAAAAGGTTTGTCACAAAATGAGACAGAAAAGGTGCCAAGCATGTTCCCCCTGGACCCCCCTCATCAGAATCTGTAAACATTAGGAATTAAAACTGTACAAAGAGGGCCGGCCTGGTGGCGCACTGCTGCTACAGTGTGCCGCTTGGGAGCGCGATGGCGCTCCTGCCGAGGGTTCGGATCCCACATACAGACCGGTTCCCGCTCACTGGCTGAGCGAGGTGCGGGCGCGACACGGAGGGTTGCAATCCCGTTGCCGGTCCCGGTCTGGTGCGGGCGCGACACCGAGGGTTGCGATCCATTGCCGGACACGAAAAAAGACAAAAAAAAAGGAAAAAAAAAACTGTACAAAGAGAAAGTGGCTTCAGAAGAGTCTGAGAAGGCCCAGGAAAAAGCACAAGTAGATGGAATAGGATAGCCTCAGCTCAGGGCAAAAATCTGAACAAGTGCACAGGATCAAACTCCTCAATTATCACTTGCTGCAAATCTCCCTGCAAGCTCCCAGAAATCCTAAAGTGTCCTAGCTGAGCAATTAATGTCCAGGTTCCAACATGGGAACATATCTATTGCAGACTAAGTTCCATTCCTTAACTAAAAACATAAAATCTGAAATGGCATTTGCTGTAAAAGTACATCTTTCTATTAGGTAGCCAATAGATCTAAAATTACTACAAAGCTTTTCCTTCTGGTTAAAAGTTTATGACTTGAAAAGCCATCCAAAATGGAAAAGAAGAGTTAAAATATCTCTGTTCACAGATGACATGATCTTATATGTAGAAAACCTAAAGACTCCACCAAAAAAAAAAAAAACTGTTAGAACTAAAAGACAAATTCAGCTAAGTGGCAGGGCACAAAATCGACACTCAAAAATCAGTTCCATTCCTTTATACTAATAATGACCAATCCAAAAAGAAAATTAAGAAAATAATACTACTTACTATAGCACCAAAAGGGATAAAATACTTACGAATAGACTTGACCAAGGAAGCAAAAGACTTGTATGCTGAAAACTATAAAATATTGCTAAAAGAAATCAAAGATATAAACAAGTGGAAAGACATCCTATGCTCAAGGATTGGAACTCAATATCATTAAAATGTCCATACTATCCAAAGTGATCTACAGATTCAATGCAATTCTTATCAAAACCCCAATGTCATTTTTTTTTCAGAAATAGAAAAGGCTATCCTAAAATTTGTATCTCAAGGGACCCCAAATCACCAAAACAATCTTGAGAAAGAAGAACAAAGTTGGAGGCCTCATAGTCCTTAATTTCAAAACATACTACAACACAGCAACAATTAAGATTAGGTTGGTACTGACGTACTGGTAGATAGATAGATCAAAGGAACAGAACAGACAGCCCAGAGATAAATCCTGAATATATGGCCAAATGAGTTTTGACAAGACTATACACAGGGGAAGGACAATCTCTTCAACACATGGTATTGGGAAAACTGGATATTCACACACAAAAGAATAATGTTAGACTCTTACCTTATATCATATACAAAAATTAACTCAAAATGGTTAAAACCTAAATGTAAAACCTAAAACTATTCAACTCCTAGAAGAAAACATAGGGGAAAAATTTTAGGAAATTGGATTTAGCAATGATTTCTTGGATATGATGCCAAAAGCACAGGCAACAAAATCAAAAATAGACAAATGAGACTCCACCAAACTCAAAAGCTTTTACACATCAAGAGAAACAATCAACAGAGTAGAAAGACAACATATGGAAGGGGAGAATATAATTGGAAATCATGTATCTGATAAGGGATTATTATCGAAAATGTATAAGGAAGTTCTACAACTCAACAACAAAAAACCAAATAACCCAACTTAAAAACGGACGAAGGATTTGTATAGACATTGCTCCAAAGAAGACACACAAATGACCAATAAGTACACGAAAAAGATGCGCAACATCTCTAAACATTAGGGAAATGCAAATCAAAACCACAGTGAGATGTCACCTCACACCCATAAATATGGCCACTATCAAGAGAACAGGATCTAATCAGCGCTGGCAAGGAGGTGGAGAAGTTAGAAGCTTTGCGTACTGTTGGTGGGAACGCAAACTAGTGCAGCCATTATGGAAAACAGCATAGAGTTTCCTAAAAAAGTTAAATAAAGAATTACCAGATGATCCAGCAATCCCACTTTTAGATATAAATCCAGAGGAATTCAAAGTAGGATCTCAAAGAGACATGTGTATACCCATGTTCATAGCAGCATTATTCACAATAGCCAAGAGGTGAAAGCAAGCCAGATGTCCATCCACAGAAGAATGGACAAAGAAAATGTGCTATATACATACAGTGGACATTATGCAGCCTTAAAAAAGAAGGAATTCCTGTCACATGCAACAACATGAATGAACCTCAAGGACATTTTATGCTAAGTGAAATAAGCCAGTCATCAAAGGACAAATACATGATTCCACTTGTATGAAACCACTATCTAAAACAGTCAAAATCATAAAAACAGAAAGGAGAAAGGTGGTTTGCCAAGGGCTGGGAGACGGGGAGAGAAGGAATTAGTGTCTAATGGGTATAGAGTTTCAGTGTTGCAAGATTAAAAAATTCTATAGCACCCATCTGAATATACTTAACACTACTAAACTGTACACTTAAAAATGGTTAAGATGGTAAATTTCATGTTATGTGTTTATTACTGTAATAAAAAAATAAAGAAAAAAAGTTTATCACTTGAGCTGTGCAGCATTCTAAGTAAAGAAAGTAAGGCCTCCCCATTTTTCCACTCAGAAAAAGCAAACCAATAACCCAGTTAAATGCCCCCTGCAGACCCCACGTGGCTGAGACGGGGTGGCCGGGGCCTCTTGCCTGCTGTAACTCGCTGATAAGCTTGTTTTTGTCTTCTATCAGCCCAGCACAGTGCAGCTGCTGAGTGTTGAGCACGTCCCACAGGTCCTGGGGAATACTCTTCTGTTTGCCCTCCTCCCACTTTGCAGTGATTTCATCAAATTTGTCCTGGCTGGTCTTAACCTCATTCTCCAGTTTCTCAATTCTGCAAACACAAACATGCCAGCCGTGTCAGCCCAGCTCCAGATGCCACCTTCCAATAGAGCAGGCAGGTTCTCTAGAGTCTATAATATGGGGCTCAGGCACTGGCACTGAAACACCATCCAAAACCAAAACAAACTCTGAGAAATCTTCTTTTAGTTTAATACTGGACTGTGGTAACTTAGACCAAATAAACAAAGTGACACATAATAAAAACAGATCAACATTAAGGCTATACATATGTACGTATATACATACACATACGCACATATATGACAAGAGTCAATTGGTCACATACTTCTGAGTTAGATAGTGACAACCATAAACACTTGGTCACTAGAGTCACACAGCTTGTGTTCAAGTCCTGACTTTGCTACTGACTCTCAAGCTTAGACAAGCTGCTTAATCTCTGCAAGCCTCATTTTTCTCATCTGTAAAATGGAAAGGATCAAAGTATCTACCTTCATACATCTCTTGTCAGCATTAAATAAGATGATACGCAGCACAGGTACCCAGCATGATAGTCACTTAACAGATGGTATTTAAATTATTAATTTTTATTAGCAACATGACCTCAAGTGTCTGGCCATTCCTCTCCCAAGTTACCAATAAATGACCAGTGGAATGTACAAATAGAGAAACTCCACCATTAGTAATGGAAAATAGGGATGATCTTTCCAGAAATTCCAAAGAAACTCTGTGATAGAGTATGCTGAGGATTGGATTGGATGGAAGGAAGGCATAAGAGACAAGATGAGAGGTCCCTTCTGCAAAAAATGGTTAGAACATATGCCAGAGACCCTCTCCTAATTTTAACAGATTAATTTTATGAGATTGTCTCCAAACAAGAGCACAAACCCCCGTAAGGACAAGAGTCACAACTTAACATCTTGTGATCCTGTCTCTCTTTCCCTTTTCCATCCTCTGCCCCACCTTCCAAGCTAGGGCACTTAGCACATATTATAATTTAATTGACCTTTTTATTTCAAGCAATGAGAATTCCAGGTCATGTTTCCAAAACTCACATTTATCTTATAACTCTGCCACTTAAGACCTTCAATTTCTCTTCAGTGGCTGTAGGATGAAGTCTAGCTCACTAGCACGGCATTCAGGGCCTTTCACTAGCTGACCCTGCTGGGGACCAGCCAATTCAGTTTCTGGCACAGACCATAAGAGGCAGTGGGAAATTTCAAAAATAAAGTCACCGATTATATACTGGTAGACCTGGTAAAGTTGCTTATGGGGGAACTACTTGTGCTGAACAACTACAGATGTTAAAATCATACTGTGTATATATATATATATGGTGAGATGAACTAAAATGGTCAAGTGTTTCCTCTTCTAATTGAACTGTATTTAAGGAATCAGTTGAAGAACAATCCAAAGTAGAAGTTAAAATGAGTACCATTGTTCCTGCTCTCAGTCCACTTCTGTATGCAGAACTAAGCAGCTTCTGCCCCCGTGTTGGGCAGCCTGACACCTGGGGAGATGGGCGTGCAAAGCAATCTGCTTTCTGAGGCCTGGAGCCAAGGGTTTGGCACGGGTTCTTGTTATCCCTCTGACACTGTATCCTTCTAGGTATGGAGTCTATAATATTCTTTCATATGCTGCTTAACACTGAGATGTGTGTGGGTCTGGTCATTCTGATCAATTTAAACGCAGGACTGCCCATTGACCTTCTCGGCCTCATCTCTTGGCTTACACACACACACACACACACACACACACACACCCCGCACACATCTTTCATCACCATGCCATGCCCAAGCTTGTCACATGATCTCAAGCCTCTGCTCAAACGTTCCTTCTGCTTAAAGTGCTTCCTCCCCAATTCCTCAAACTCCTATTCATCTCTTATGGCCCAACTCAAATGTCACCTCACCTGGGAAGTTTTCTCTAATCTCTCCAAAGAGAATTAAAGGCTTCCTCATGTGTGTTTCCACAACTCTTTACACATACCTTTATTTTAACACACACTATGGACACGTGTTTCCATGTCTATCTTGACTAGACTGTGAACAACATCAAAAGCAGAGGCCACTTTCCACTCCTTTTGTGTCCACACAGTTCGCCACATATCAGCAAGGTAATGCTTGAGGAAGGGAGGAGGAAGGAAGGAAGGGGGAGGGAGGGAAAGAAGGAGGGACAGACTGAGGACTGATCACAGGCAGGAAGGGGATTCTACTAGACTAAATTGAGCAAAGCCACTTTCCAACAATTTAGGGACTATAGGGGTGATTACTTTCACATCCACCAGGCTACAGAACAGAGGGCTTCTTACCTCTGACGCTTTATCTCCTCTTCTTCAACTCTCCTGTGGATCTCTCTGATATCTGTAGCCACTTGGATATTTGTCACAAACTCCGTGCCACAGAGCAGCAGTTTAGCCAATTTCTGAAAACAGAGATACGAATTTATAAAGTTAGAACGCTCTGTGAAGAATTTATAAAATTAGAAACATTTTGCATAGGGCCAGCCCGGTGGCGCACTCAGTAGAGTGCGGTGCTTGGGAGCGCAGTGACGCTCCCACCGAGGGTTCGGATCCCATATAGAGACCAGTCCGCTCACTGGTTGAGCGCAGTGCGGGCGTGACACCGAGGGTTGCGATCCTGTTACCAGTCACGAAAAAAGACAAAAAAGGAAAAAAAAAAAAAAAGAAAGAAACATTTTGCATAACTGTCTACAGCTCTTCTTGCCATTCAAGCAGGAATCAATAGCTATTTTAAGATTTTTAAGACTAGCATTTATTCAGCTACGCATTTCTATCAGGACATTTTGTGATGGAATGTTCTAGATTACAGTTTAATAGCATTCTGCAACTCTCAGTGTAACTTAACTAAGTGCTTTGGAACGTATAAACTCTCCAACTTTCAAATTATTTTAGAACTAAGAACCTATAAATACCTCCGTACCAAGGAGTCACTGAAATGACGAAAGATTCCATTTCATTTCCCTACTCTATGGAAATTTTGAAATGTAGTTTCAATGAATGCAGAACAGAGCCTTAACTCAGATATCCAGGACACTTCAGATTTTTTTTTAAATGCCTGCAGCATTACCACTTGTAGCAAATGGTCTCACGTGCATAAGGGAAATAATGACTTTCCTGCAGTTTAAAGCAACTTTCTATTTTCTGCTCAGACAATGCGAACATCAGAAATTTCTGAACCAAGAATTTAAGACTCAAAGTAAAATGAAAAATCAAAATGTTATACTCACCCACAGATCAACAGACACACACACCCCTAACATTTATGAGATCCTGGGGAAGAGTTTAAATGGAGGTTCACATACCATATGTCTAAATGTTTAAAAATTACAATACCATACCATATAAAAACTGTTAAAGCATACTCTATCCTCATACCTGGGATACCTTCATAACAATTTACAAGTCCCAGTTTGAATTCAGACCTTTGAGTTCCACTCAGAGCTGGGTGGCTAAGGCAGAGGCAGCTTCTGGCCCCCAGCCTGCAGACCATCCCCCGTTCTGTCCTGCAGGCATGTGGATTTCCCAAACTGCACATCCAAGCTCTATGTACACTCCTTAGCCATCCATCAGGCTTAGGGGTTGCACAACACTGGCCTTTTCTGCCCTGAGCAGGACAGACCTTGGAAAGAGGACCATGCAGGCCTTGAAGGTGGGCTCACAACCATTTGGGCAGGGAATTTTGGTTTTCATGATACTCAGTGATCTAAAAGAGGAATTTGAGGGCCGAGCCCATGGCGCACTCGGGAGAGTGCGGCGCTGGGAGCGCAGCAGCGCTCCCACCGCAGGTTCAGGTCCTATATAGGGATGACCGGTGCGCTCACTGGCTGAGCGCAGTGCGGCCGGTCTCAAAAATGACAAAAAATAAATAAATAAATAAAAAATAAAAGAGGAATTTGAGCACGGGATGGGCTTGGGGCAAGTCCCCCTGAAGGGGTGCATCCAGAGGAGGGCCAGACCAGGTCACAGGCCCCCATTATCACCACTTCTATTCAATGGGCTGGAGGACCTATCTAAATGCAATAAGGCAAGAAGAAGAAATAAAAGGTATAAAAATTGAACAGGAAGAAATAAAACTGTCATTATTTTCAGATGATATAATTATATATGTAAACTATTAGCATGAACAAGTGAATTTGGCAAGGTCACTGAATACCAGGTCAATATATTAAAAACCAACTATACTTTTATATACCAACAGTGAATGATATAACCTCAACAAACTGCATGAAACATTGCTGAGCAAAATTTAAAAATACCTAAATAAATGGAAGGATATTTTATGCTCATAGATTATAAATTAAATTCAATTTCAATTAAAATTCCAGCAGGTTTTTTTGGTAGGAATTGACAAGCTGACTCTAAAATTTACATGAAAATGCAAAGGGTCAAGAATAGCCAACAACCTAGAAGAAGAACAAATTTGGAGGGCTTACCTTACCACATATCAAGGCCTGTCACAAAGCTACGGGAATTAAAACAGTGTGGAATTGGTATAAGGACCGACAAATACACCAATGGAACAGAACAGAAAAGCTAGAAACAAACTCACACATACAAGGGGTCTTCAAAAAGTTCAAGGAAAGGTTAATATTATCTTTTAATTCCATTTTCCACAAACTTTTTGAAGTAACCTTGTGTATAATCACCTGATTCACAACAAAGGTACCCTGCAATGCAGTGGGAAAAGAATGATCTTTTTGATAAATGATGTTGGGTCAATTAAAAATCTATATAGAAAACAATAAACCTTGAGCCCTACCCTTCCACCATACACAAAAATCAATTCCAAGTAGATAATAGACTGAAATGTAAATAGTAAAATAGTAAATGGTACAATGACAAAACTTACAGAAAATAAAGCTCAAAGAAAATATAGAATTATCTTCACAAACTTGAAGTAGACAAAGATTAAACAAGACACAAAAGGAATTCCCATTTAAAAATTGATTGATACAGTGCAGGGCCAAAGGCAGGGCCCAGCCTGCCCAGGTCTTAGGTCAGAACTGGTCATCAGTACCTTGAACTTGAGGAAGGCAGGGCCCAGCCTGCCCAGGTCTTAGGTCAGAACTGGTCATCAGTACCTTGAAATTGAGGAAGGTAGCATTTTTTTGTACACATTTCTCCTCAATGCCAATACTCTTTGCTACTTAAGTCCTAAGTGAAAGGAACCTTGAAAAGCTGATCATGTAAACAATATTACCTCTTCAGTTTTACACTCAAAGAGTGCTCAGGATGAACTGTGTATCAGTATTTTCAAGACTCTAGGGCTGGCCAGTTAGCTCACTCAGTAGAGTGCAGTGTTGATAACACCAAGGTCAAGGGTTTGGATCCCCCTACAAGCCAGTCACCAAGGGAAAAAAAAAAAAAAAAAACTCCAATATCCTTTTATCCTGCACAGAAATGCTCAGAGATGACTGACTTTCAAATGAAGAAACCTAAGTACAAACAGTGCCATGAATCATCTACTCCACAGTAGCAAGAGATCTGAAACAGGAACCCACATCAATCCAACATTCTTTCTACTTCAGTAAAGTATCTTTTCCCTGACACAGTACAGGTTATTCATTCCTCTCTATATATCTCTATGCTCTAAACTAATATTTCAGTAACCTGAATATTTTTTCTCCCAGAAAGTACACTTATTTCTGCCAGAAGTAATCTCTCTCTTTTCCGCTTTTAAAAATCCCACGTATTTTTCTAAGACTTAGCTGAAATTCCACTTTCTCCATATAACCTTCCCTGACCAGGCAGCTTGGTGAGTTCTTTTCCACATCTTAATTCACATAGTATCACCATCAATGTATTTCATTTAGCATTAATTAAATGCAGCATTTTGCCAGTTCTGGTTTGCTGTTTTCAACTGCTCTTTATCCCTCCTGTACCTCTGTTGCAAGTCCTTTATTAAATATCCCAGGAGCCTTCTCACTGCCATGGGAGAGCAATAAGCAATCTCCTTTTTCATATGTATTGAGTACAAGCTATGCACTACTCTACAGCTACAGAAAGACACTCTCACTCTCATAAGCTAACAGTTTCATCGGGGACACTCCATGCACACACATTTGAAAAAACACACAGGTCAGAAACTATTTAAAATGAAACAGATGATACAGACGAGAAGTATTCAATGCATGGATTAAAGGAGCATTCGCTGGGCTGAGGAAGAACGCAAGGAGGAGCTGGGACTTGAGATGGTCTTAAAGGATGAGAAGGTAGTCTGAGGAGAGGAGACAAGAAGAAAAAGGGGGAGGAGAAGAGGAAAGAAGAGGAGAATGAGGGAGAGGGGCATATTCCAGATGACCGAAGGCCCAGTGCAGGGATGAACACCCACTGGAGGTGAGAGAATGGGTCAGCCTAGCCTAAGTGAACAGCCCAGATTAGGTAACGATGCGAGGTAAGATTGCAAAATTAAGATGGGAATAGATCACCAGAGGCCTTGAAAATCCTGCTAAAACATCTGGACTTTATCCTGTGAATAGTGAATAATCATTAAAAGTGCATGAACAGAGAAGAGACAGAATAAATATAAGAAACTAGAATATGAAAGGTCATGCCCAGCGAGCTGTCAAATGGGAAAGATTCCAATTCAGCTCCGCCTAGACACAGCCACATGGAATGCATGATTCCTTCCAGTCTAAGTGTGAAAGCCAGGATGTCACACCCAGCTCTAGCCTTCCAGGACAAACAGGACCCATTTGCTAACCAGTTCATACCAATCGACTTTCTTCTTTCTGTTTGTGGCTCTTGCTTTGATCTTCCTCACTCTCCTTCTTCCCATCTAAATATTCTCCAAGTGCTTCCCTGTGATGAAAAAAAAGCAGAGAAATTAAAGTTATTTCTAGCACTTAAACTCTATATTTAAAATTTCTATAGTACTTACACCACATACAAAAATACATTCCATGTGGATAAAAATCTAAATACTGAAAAAAAACCCCACAATCGTAAAAACACTAGAAGTAAATACAGGAGAATGTTCGTATAATCTTAGGGTAGAGAGCCCATCTTTGAATAAGACCAAAGTCAGACAAAGAAAAAGAAAAGATCAAAATCTTTACTTTCTGAAATTTAGAAATTTTATCCTTGAAAGTCAAGGGATAAACTGGTAAAAGATATTGGGCAAAATTTTACTATCTATAAAATAGGCATATATATGCATAGGAAATTTTCTGGAAGGATATACGACAAAAAAGTTAATAGTAATTATTTAAGGACAGGGAATTAAATTACTGAGGACTTCTATTTTCTACATTTTTTTGTATTGTACGAATTTTACAAATAGTGCACGTGTGTGTGTGTGTGTGTGTGTGTGTGTGTGTGTGTGTGTGTGTGTGTGTGTGTTTAATCAGAAAACAAGACTAGAGAGGCAAGAGAAGGTCCCAGATTATGGACTTCTTCGGAGGAAGATGCAGGGATGACCTCAGCAACTCCCACACCACTTATTTACATCACGGAAGCCCCACGCTCTTCTCTGCACTCAGTGGCCATGAGGGCTACCAGTACTCCATTAGGAAAAACAAAATCATCATCTCATGACTTCAGCATCCATCATGAAACAAGCAGATCTTTGATCTCATTCTTTCCTGACTTTTTCTAACACTGACTTTCATCTCCACTCCCTTCATTCAAAGTCCAGCACAACCCCACACAGTGTTACACCATTTTTGAGATACAGAGTTACCATCCCCCTTTCCCAATCTAACCAAAACCCTTTTTTTTCTTGTCATTTCATTCACTTCCCTATTCTTACTGAACCTGCTCTTTGTTTTCTTACTAAGAAAACTAATTGTTCCATTTTACTCAGGTCTTCCGACATAGTCAAGATAATAGTGTTATCACCACCCAAAATGCACTAATTCCCTTGACTTTCTACTTTAACCATCAATTAATTACCAGCTCTGTCTAAATAATACCTTCCAACTACTTCCTGGAGCAAAGATCACGGCTTCGGAAAGAAAAAGAGCCATGCAGAAAAAAACTAAAATTAAAAAAAAAAAAATCTATGCAGCCCAGATCTGCTACAAATTCTTATTTACTAAAATCCAATTGCTGCCTTTTATTCATCATTTTTTACTTTCTAGCACTGTATTGTCCAATATGGTAGCCACTAACCACATGTGCTACTAAGTACTGGAAATGTGGCCAGTCCAAATTAAAATGTGCCATGAGTGTAAAATACACACTAGATGGATTTTGAAGACTTTGAACAAAAAAATGCAATATACCTTATTAATATGATTTTACTGACTGCATATTGAAATGATAATATTGGGTTAAAAAAAATAAATTATTAAATTTAATTTTACCTGTTGTTGTTTTTTTTTCCTTTTTTAAATTTAAAATTACACATGTGGTTCACATTGTATTTCTATTGTTTGGCGTTGACCTAGCATAGTCCCCAAAGGAGCTGTCTCAGACTTCTCTCTCTCTCAGATTTGAGCTCCTTGGGGGTTGAGTCTTCTTTTGAAAAGCTGCTTCGTCACGATGGCCACAAATGTGGTCTGAGAGCTGCCATCTTCTTGAATACCCCACTTTTTGACCAATCAATTCCTCTCTTAAGATTTGAAAAATTGGAACTTGATTGTTTGCTTGGGTTTAGAGTTCTAGGTTGAAAGTAATTTCTCAGGCTAACCGATTAGCTCAGTTGATTAGAACACAGTATTATAAAACTAAGGTCAAGGGTTGGGATCCCCATACTGGCCAGCTGCCAAAAAAAAGAAAGTAAGTAATTTTCCATTAGTGTTTCCCTGCAGAATTGCTATTTGAGAAACCTGAAGTCATTCTGTCTCTTACCCCTTTCTTTGTATGTAAACAGTTTTTGGTCCCCCCACCCCACTCTGAAAGCTTGTAGGCCCTTCTCTTTGTTCTCAGTGTCCTGAACTATCCCCATCATTTGCCTTGGGGCGGGTCTATATTGATCCATTGGGCTGATCATTTTCAATCAGGTGGTCCCCTTCAATCAGGAAACTCATGATCCTCAGTCTAAGAAATGTTATTGAATTCTTTCAGTAATAATGTCTCCCACTATGTTTACTTTGTCCTTTT
>NW_007738097.1:45802-47118 GCF_000696425.1 Galeopterus variegatus
CCTTGGTGTTATAAGGCTACACTGTACCAACTGAGCTAATTGGCCAGCCACTATTTCATTTTCTTTATAAATCACCCAGTTCCATGTACTTTGTTATAAGCAACATAAATGGATTCAGACACATGCCAAAAAAATAAATAAATCAAGCTATAATGATGCAACAACTCTTATGAGGTACTTTTTGAAGCTGTTTTCACTTACATGATGTAATTTTTAAATTGTGAGTTCCATTATCCTCATTGTTGCTAAATGTGTCTATTGCTCCCATTTATTTCGAAATGTTCTCCAAATTCTTGCACATCTTGTCTGTGATATACCAAATACCTAGAGCTACAAGTACAATAGTGTCTTCCATTATAATTTGGGAAAAGGAACTAACACTACCAATTTTACATATACTATCTTCACAGTAACTGCCTCGTTGTTGCTGAAGAAAGATCTCACTTAATAAAAAAAAAAAAAACTACCTAAAGGGTGGTTTATTTTAGTTATATGTACATAAATACCTGANTATTGATCCATTGGGCTGATCATTTTCAATCAGGTGGTCCCCTTCAATCAGGAAACTCATGAGCCTCAGTCTAAGAAATGTTATTGAATTCTTTCAGTAATAATGTCTCCCACTATGTTTACTTTGTCCTTTCCTTCTGGATCTAGAAAGGAGATTCTAGATCTCCTAGACTAGTCCTCTAATTTTTTAAAAATCTTTTTTTCTACCGGTCTCTATCTTTTTTCTTTTTGCTCTATCTTCTAGGCAATTTCATCTCCTTTATTTCCCAATCCTTCTATTGTTTTCCATTTCTATCATATTTTTAATTTCCACCGTCTTTTTTTCTCTCTGAACACTCCTTATAATAGCATTCTATCCTTGTTTCATGGTTGCCATGTCATCTCTTTTTTCTCTGAGGAACTTGATGATAATCTTGTTGTACTATTGTTTTTTCTTCTTATACAGTCTCAATTTTCTCTCAGTTGCTTTTTTCTGTTTGTTTTGCTATCTACCTTTCATGTTAAAGACTTTCCTCAGATGTCTAGAAATCCTTGGCTACCTTCTCATGATAAGATAAAAAAGCTGATGAGAAAAAACAAATAAAATTAAAACACTAGTAATAAAAAACAGCATTTTACATGCTGCAGTGGATTGAAGATGGACTTTGGACTTTCCAGCCTCAGAAACTGTAAGCAATAAATTTCATTTTCTTTCTTTCTTTTTTTTTTCCCCACAGCTGGCCAATACAGAGATCTGAACCCTTGGCCTTGGTGTTATAAGGCTACACTGTACCAACTGAGCTAATTGGCCAGCCACTATTTCATTT
>NW_007738098.1:0-4727 GCF_000696425.1 Galeopterus variegatus
TAATCTCTATATAGGTTATTGGTCAGTTTGGATTTTTCTATTTCTTCATAATTCAGTCTTACCAGCTTATAGGTGTCAAAGGATTTAACTATTTCTTGTAGGTTATTCAATTTTTGGTGTGTGATTTTTTATAATTGTCTCATGATATTTTGTATTTCTGTAGTATTAGTTGTAATGTCTCCTCTTTCACTTCTAATTTTAATTATTTGGTTTTCCTCCTTATTTTCTTAATCCAGCTAAAATTTTGTCAATTTTGTTCATCTTTGGCTATTTGGGGTTTTTGTATTTCTGTATGAATTTTAGAATTGTTTTTCTATTTCTGTGAAGAATGTCATTTGCATTTTGATGGGGATTGCACTTAATCTGTAGATCATTTTAGGTAGTATGAACAGTTTTACCACATTATTTCTTCCAATCCATGAAAAAGGAATGTTTTTCCATCTTTTGGTGTTCTCATTAATTTCTTTCAGCAGAGTTTTGTAGTTCTCATTGTAGAGATCTTCTACTTCTTTGGTTAAATTTATTCCTAGGTATTTTATTCTTTTGCTAGATATAGTAAATTGGCTTGCTTTCTTGATTTCTTTTTTCCATTTGTTTGTTGTTGGTGTATGAGAATGCTATTAACTGATTTTCGTGTATTTATTTTGTATCCTGCAACTTTACTGAATTTGTTTATCATCCTTAGGAGATTTTTGGTAGAAGTTATGGGTTTTTCTCTGTATAGGATCATGTCACTTGCCCTGTGAACAGTGACAATTTAACTTCATATGTTCAACTTGGATGCCAATTTTTTCTAACCTTGCCTAATTGTTCTGGCTGGTACTTCCAATACCGTGTTGAAGAGGACATCCGTGTCTTGTTCTCGTTCTTAAAGGAAGAGTTTTCAGTTTTTCCCCATTCAGGATGATGTTGATGGTGGGTTTGTTATATATGGCTTTCACTATGTTGAAATATTTTCCTTCTATACCTAATTTATTGAGAATTTTTACCATGAAAGGATGCTTAATTTTGTCAAATGTTTTTTCTGTGTCTATTGAGATAATCATATGGTCATCAAGATGAATTCAACAATTCATCAAGGATATTGCCCTGCAGCTTTCTTTTTTTGTTGTGCCTTTGTATGATTTTTTTGAACTTTTCAAAAAACAAACTCTTAGTTTTATTAATCATCTGTATTATTTTCTAATCTCTATTTCATTTATGTTTCTTCTTATCTTTATTGTTTACTTCCTTCTACTAAGTTTGGGCTTAATTCGTTCTTGCTTTTCTAGTTCTCTGAGGTGCAATGTTAGGTTATTTGAGTTCTTTTTCTTTGATATAGGTGTTTATTGCTATAAACTTCTCTCTTACAATTGCTTTTGTTGTATCCCATAGGGTTTTGTATATTGTGTTTCCTTTTTTTGTCTCATTTTTTTTTAAGTTTCCCTTTTAATTTATTTATTGTCCAACTGTTTGTTCAGGAGAATGTTGTTTGATATTTATGTATATGTGAATTTTCTAAAGTTCATTCTGTTATTGATTTCTATTTTTATACCACTGTGGTCAGAAAAGATACTTCATATGATCTAAATCTTTTTATGTTTGTTAAGACTTGTTTTTTTGCCTAACATGTGATCTGAGCTGGAGAATGTGTCATGTACAGTTGGAAAGAACATATATTTTGTGGTTTTGGAAGAAATGTTCTGTATATGTCTGTTAGGTCCATTTGATCTAGAGTGTAGTTTATGTCCAATGTGTCCAAATTGATTTTCTGTCTCGATTAACTTTCCATTGCTGAAAATAAGTTGTTAAAGTCCCCTACTACTTTGTATTGGAGTCTGTCTTTCTCTTCATGTCTATTAATATTTGCTTTATATATTTAGATGCTCCAATGTTGGGTGCATATCTTTTAACAGCTGTCACAATCTCTTATTGAATCGACCTCTTTATCATTATGTAATCACTTTCTCTCTTTTTCAAAACCTAAGAGCCTCTGCACAGCAAAGAAACAAAATCAACTGAGTAAAGAGACAGAATGGGAAAAAATATTGGCACGCTATGCATATAATCAGGGTTTGATGCCCAAATTATGTAAGACATTCAAACAACTCAATAGCAAGAACACAAATAACCTGGCTAAAAAGTGGGGAAAGGACCTGAATAGACATTTCTCAAAATAAAACATACAAATGGCCAACATATAATGAAAAAATGCTCCACATTCCTAATTATCATAGAAATACATATTAAAACAACAATGGTATATGATCCCACACCTGTTAGAATGAATGTGTATTATCAAAAAGACAAAATATTACAAATATTGGTGAGATTGTGGTAAAAAAGGGAACACATGCACATTGTTGGTGGGAATGTAAATTAGTGTATTATCAAAAAGACAAAATATTACAAGTATTGGTGAGATTGTGGTAAAAAAGGGAACACATGCACATTGTTGGTGGGAATGTAAATTAGTACCGCCACTAGGGAAATAATATGGAAATTTTTCAAAAAAATATAACAGAGAACTCTTATATGACCCAGCAATCTCACTACAGGTAGACATCCAATAAAATAAATATGCCAAAAGTTATCTGCACTCCAATGTTTATTGCAGCATTATTCATAATAGTCAAGATAAGAAATAAACCTGTGTCCATCAATAAATTAATGGATTAAAAAAATATGGTATATACACAATATTGAATACTATTCAGCCATGAAAAAGAAGGAAATCCTGACATTCATGACAAAATGGACAAACCTAGAGGACATTATGTTAAGACCAATACTGCATAATCCCATTCATATGTAGAAACTGAAAAGTTTATTTTATAGAAGTAGAGAGCAGAATGGTACTTACCAGGTGCTGAGGTGTGTAGGTGTGATGAGATGTTGGTTAAAGGATACAAAATTTTAGTTAGATAGGACAAATATGTTTAAGAGATCAATTGTACAAAATCAAATATAGTTAATAGTGTGTTGTCTTCTTGAAAAATGGTAAGAGAGTGGAGGTAATGTCTTATAATAAAAATGATAACTATGTGAGATAATGCACTTGTTAATTAGCTATATTTAACCATTTCACAATGTATATAGCTCAAAACATCATGTTGTACATGATAAATATTTATAATTTTATCTGTTGGCTTAAAAAAATAAATATATATAATATCAATAAATAAAAGGATGGTTAAGGAATGTACTTCACAAGATGAATGTTTTTGTCATTATTAAATAGCATGGTTTCAAAAACATGCAATAAAATGAAAAGTGTTCTTGATGTAACGTTACACCAAAAGAAAGTACTATAGACAAATTGTTCCTTCACAAAAAATTTACCACTTGCAATTTCTAGAGCAAAGATCTAATTTGTAATTTTAATAGCCTAGTAATTCTCATAAAGCATGAATTTCATGTTATAGAATATAAAATAAGAACCACTATAACTACAAATAAACAAACTTATTTGCAATTAAATACAGTGAAATAAAATTGTTTTTTCTGCCATGTTGTCAGTAATTTAGTACCAACAACAATTGTAAAAAGAGTGAAAAAGAAGTGAATCTTTAATAAAAAATATTTTGTTTAACTTCTCAACAGAAGACCTTGTTAGAATAAGGGAATATGGGG
Organism: Galeopterus variegatus; assembly: GCF_000696425.1. Lineage (NCBI taxonomy): Eukaryota > Metazoa > Chordata > Mammalia > Dermoptera > Cynocephalidae > Galeopterus > Galeopterus variegatus. The sequence continues at coordinate 3,613 of NW_007738098.1, forward strand.
CCGGCCCGGTGGCGCACTGGATAGTGCGCCCGAAAAAATTTACCACTTGCAATTTCTAGAGCAAAGATCTAATTTGTAATTTTATTAGCCTAGTAATTCTCATAAAGCATGAATTTTATGTTATAGAATATAAAATAAGAACCACTATAACTACAAATAAACAAACTTATTTGCAGTTAAATACAGTGAAATAAAATTGTTTTTTCTGCTATGTTGTCAGTAATTTAGTACCAACAACAATTGTAAAAAGAGTGAAAAAGAAGTGAATCTTTAATAAAAATTATTTTGTTTAACTTCTCAACAGAAGACTTTGTTAGAATAAGGGAATATGACCAAATTGAGAGAAAACTGTGGGATCTCAAAAGTAACAATACTTTTCATTGTGAACAATACTTAATTTTTTTGGAGTCTTTATATTTATATTCTAAACAATACTCAAAATTTTAAGAAATTAGTGACTAACACTGTGATTTCTGAATTGCAGATTGAAAATAAAAAGCCAGATCTTCACAGGAAAGGGAATAAGTGCTAAGAACATAAATGTTCACTGAACCAAATTGTATGAATAAAGTTTTCCCTGGTAGAAATGTTTGCATAGCAGCCAAGTTTGGACTACTTAAGTCTCCATAGGAATTCTAACCAAATTATAAAGAATCCAGAATACATAGCACCATGAAAGTATTTTGGAAAAGTAATAAATCTGTATACACAGACATGTGGGAAAAGTCTCTACATCTTATTATCAAATAAAAAAGCAAGATCAGAAGCAATAAAAACAGTAAGAGCCTAAAGTCTGTCTAAAAGAGTACACATTAAAATGCACATATCATAATGTTAACAGAAGCTTCCTTTAAGGAGAGGCAAAGAGCACAATAACATTAGGTGAAAATTTTTCTTTTTCTTTTTTTATCTTTATACTTCTTCTATCAGTTTAAATACCTTACATTTCATAAACTTGGTGAATTAAGTATATAAACAAAGACAAAATATTTTTTTATCTTTTAATTTCTTTTGTTGATTGCTAGGTTGTTTGAACATCTTGACATATTTATTATCTTATATTTATTTGCTATTCTGAATTGCCACTTCACAGCACTTATCCATTGTGATAATTA
>NW_007738098.1:4779-7065 GCF_000696425.1 Galeopterus variegatus
TCTTATATTTATTTGCTATTCTGAATTGCCACTTCACAGCACTTATCCATTGTGATAATTATCTTCTATTAGTTTTATAAAACTTCTTGTCCCTATATTAATTACTTGGCATTGCATATGTTATTTCTTCACTTAGAGATTTGTCTTTACTTTGATGTTTTTGATGTTTAATCAAATCTATTATTATGCCTGCTTTTATTGTGCAATTCAGAGTTTCAAGTTTCTCCTATATTATTTTAGTAAGTTTTTGCTCTATAAATTTAAGTTCTTATTCCATTTGTTATGAACTGAATGTTTGTGTTCCTTCCAAAAATCATGTTGAAAATTTAATTCCCAATGTGATGGTTTTAAAAGGTGGAGTCTTTGGGAGGTAATGAGAATTAGATAAGGTCATAAGGGCAGAGCCCTCATGAATGGAATTAGTGCCCTTGTAAGAGTGAGAAGAGAGCTTGCTTCTCTCTGCTCTGGGCCAAGAAGAATACAATGAGAAGTCTGCAGTCTGCACATGAAATAGTGCCCTCACCAGAACTGAACAAACCAGCACCATTATCTCAGATTTCCAAACTCTAGAACTGTGAGAAATAATTTCTGTTGTTCATAAGCAACCTAGTCTATGGTTATTTGTTATAGCAGCCAGAATTGACCAAGACATACTATCTGAAGTTTATTTTGATTTGTATTTCAAGATTAAGACCAGCCATCTGCTAATTAAAATATATGCATTTTTTTTGTATTATAAAATTGTGATATCTGTGCCCTCTTGAAATTAAAGAATAAAGCATATTTCATTGGGCAGGGGGAGTGTGTCTCAGAGTGAACACAGAAACTGAACAGAAGATCTTAATTTGCTGGGTAAGAGGAAACTCATTTCTACTTTCTGGTCTCATTATCTTTTATCGATATTCTTAAGAATGACAAGCACTTGAGGATATTCATTTATCATAGATGTAGGGGATAGGAATGAAGTAAAGAAGTAATGACGTAGTACCTGCTTGCTGGTCCCATGAAGATTAGCTGCTGCTTTGATTGTTTTGTAAAACTGTAAATATCTACTTAAAAATCAATTAGTAAATATCTGTGGTTAATGAAAATTTTTACCATCACTGTTTCATGTTTTCGAAGTTTCGTTAGTTGAAAATGTGCTTTATTTTTTTCCTCCGCAGCCCACTTTCATCTACCCATAATGCTTTTGGGGCATTATGTTTTATCAGATGAAATGTTTAATACTTATCAGCTGCATCTTGATTGTGTTTTAAAAAGCAGTTGGGAGGGGGCTGCACCTACTAACTGATAAATCACTATGCTGCTATTTGGATTTTTAAAAAAGCCTTGCAATTTGAAAAAATAATCATGACATGTATTTATGATGATTTGTTAATTTTGCCTGATGCTTTTGGAAATGTTAATTTATTCTTTCAGATTAGTAAAGTATTTGTTTCATTCAATATTTTATTGGTTCTGACTGTTTTCAATGAAGTTGTAATTTTATGTAAACTGATTTTTATTTTACACTTTTCTCTTTGTCTCTTAAGTATTCTCCCACCATACGCCAGTGTCTATTTGTCTATTCTTTCTTCTAAATTCTGAGCAAAATTACTGACTATGTATTTTTTTTCTTGATTTTTCTGAAGAATATAACTTGCTGTTTGCTGCGATCACAATAATTATAAATTTGATTATTCTGTTTTTAAACCAGGATAAACATTTTCTTTCTTATCCCTAGAATAATTGTAAGTTAATAGGTAATGATAAGCTGTGGTCTGGGTGGCAAAGGGAGCTTAAGCCTGGGTCCTGGTTTCAGGCTGGTGTGGCCACAACTGGGGCAGCCTGTGTTGAGAGGCATTGTCCACAGGAAGGTGGGCTTGCTCCCAGGTGACAGGTCTGCACCCACTTCCTCATGCTCCCCACGGTGGATGTCAGTGTACTGAAAACCTTCCTGAAGCTGCACTGGGAGGCAGAGCAGGAGAGGCCCTCATTCTTTGGCTGGCCCCGTCTCTACATCAGGCTCCAGCCCTTTCTCTGAGGAGATGGTAACCATACACTACTTCATTAACCCTAATGGGAATCTGCTTCTGACCCTCTTTATTCTGATGAATAAAGAGAACATGCATGGTCGCTGTTGGAGTATAGAAATGCTACTGATTTTTGCGTGTTGATTTTGTATCTTGCTACTTTGCTGAAATCGTTTATCAGCTCAGAGTTTTTTTGTAGAGGCTTTAAGCTGTTCACTATATAGGACCATATCATCTGCAAACAGGGACAGTTTGACTTCATCTTTTCCAATCT
>NW_007738098.1:7927-9465 GCF_000696425.1 Galeopterus variegatus
TTTCATCTTTTCCCCATTCAGGATGATATTGGCAGTGGGCATTTCATATATGACTTTAATTGTGTTGAGATACTGGACCATGGCCCAGGCGCCGCAGACCACCACTTGCACACAGACCAGTAACCATAAACGTGTAAGGGATTTTAAGCACTTCTTCACTTGTATCAAATGATGGACTGATCTTCCCTAAGACTGAGGCAGGAGATGGCTTGAATAAGTAATTTAAAATGGTTAAACTTTCAGAAGAGAACAAACCCAAGGATACTAGATATGGCGGGTGAGAGGAAAGGGGTTTGGGAAGTGATAAGCTGGGCAAAGGGCATAAAGAAATATCAGGATTGGTAAGAATGAATATGCTAATAATAAATAAAAATTTAAAATTTAAAAAAATGGTTAAGAAAAGAAAAGAAGAAGAAATGATGAAGAGGAAAATCTTTCCCTGGATTTCACATTTCCCATTAAAAATTCAGCAACATAGATTTTGCAATCTCTGTTTTCAAAGGAAACCAAAGTATAATTATTTCTATCAGTAACTGTTGCTCTTCAGGACAATGACTCTAATGCGTGAATTTTTTGTACTTTCTCAGAAAGTAGAGATTTGTTTAAATTCTGATAAGGTCTCTTCACCTGTGCCTCTGGTATGAGTACTTTTAGTATAATAAGTAAAAGAAAGTAAAACTGTAGAAAGATGTACAAAAATAAATACCTACAAACATTTTTATTTTAAAATTTAAAGGGAATAGAGCCAGCAGGCTACATTAAACAGAAATTTCTCTGGTGAAATGATCTTGATAAAATTGACTTGAGAAAAAAGAAAAAAACATGAATTAAATGATGAATAAATTGAAAATCGAGGGATTCTGCAAAACAACAGCATGCATTTTAAAAGACTAACTGAATTTCTCTAAAATATTTATAGCATTGCAATATAGAAAAGAAAATATGTAATTTTTATTTACTAATGCCAAAACATGATAAAATTGCATAGACAAAAGACTAACCAGGGGCCGGTCCGGTGGCGCACTGCTACAGTGCGCCGCTTGGGAAGCGCGGCGGCGCTCCCGCCGAGGGTTCGGATCCCACATACAGACCGGCCGCTCACTGGCTGAGCGAGGAGCGGGGGCAACACCGAGGGTTGCGATCCGTTGCCAGTCACGAAAAAAAAGACAAAAAAGACAAAAAAAAAAAAAAAAAGACTAACCAAATAAAGGGGCAAGGATATACCACTAGAAACATATTGCAAATATGTAAACATTCTCATATGATGGATTAAAAATATTTATTAAAAAAATCTTTTTTTTTTTTTTCCTTTTTTTGTCTTTTTTCGTGACCAGTAACCGGATCGCAACCCTCGGTGTCGTGCCCGCACCGCGCTTAACCAGTGAGCGGACCGGTCTCTATATGGGATCCGAACCCTCGGCAGGAGTGCCGCCGCGCTCCCAAGCACCACACTCTACCGAGTGCACCATTGGGCCGGCCCCTTAAAAATAACTTAATAGTAAATCTTATTTAAATTATATAAAGATTAGTCCTCCTTC
>NW_007738098.1:10448-10882 GCF_000696425.1 Galeopterus variegatus
GGTATAATTATATGTGAATTTTCAATGCATAGAATGTCCTTATTCGTTTCACATATTCCAGCTTATTATTTTTAATCATAATGAAGCAATAGATTTCTTTGTAATCTATTCAAGTTTAGTTTTTTGTGTTAATTTAAACTTTTATTAGCTTTAGCTAGTAAATTTTGTTTCTCAGTATGATAATTTAAACAATTTTCAAATACTATAATGATGAGGCTATAGACATCTTGTTCTATCATAAAATTAACTTCTTAGCTGTTACATATAATGCCTAAGAAAAAAGTGAAAGCATATTTACTACTGATTTAATTAGTATATTTTATTAGATTAGAAATAAAACTTCGCCATAGGGGGTATATTGTTATATGGAGTGTAGCATGGCCTTCATTTTGTTTAAAAACTAATTTTGTTTTGAAGTTGCATTTTTTTTTTTT
>NW_007738098.1:11802-12539 GCF_000696425.1 Galeopterus variegatus
CCCAATGTACAGAAACTACTTAAGTGAACAATTACAAAACATATTCAAAATTATTATAAACTAAGTCAATTAACTGAGTATAGCAAACAAAGAATGCATGTAATGCTATAAACTGGGTATCCCCAATTTCCCATTTTACTACCATCCCTTCCATGTCAGAAAACAGCTTTCTTTACCCTAGGCCAACATATTAAAATTTCTTGGGCTGAGTCTGATTTCTCAGTGCTGAGTTTCTTCTAAAGCTTTTATCAATATTTTAAGGGTACAAAGTTATGGCCCTGGGCCTCATGTAAACTTAATTTTTGACTACCACCACAGTTTCAGCTCATGAGCTGAAATGGTTTTTATCTCCAGTCCATTCTCCCCTTGAATAACCTATTCTCCTAGAAGACTATCCACTTTACACCTCTAGGTACATTTCTGTTTAAGGCATTGAATAAAAGTGGAAACTAATACTCATTTTTTTCACTGATCTCTCTTGCAAAGTGCTGAGTAGCAGGATCTTCAATTGTAATTGGATCAACTGTTGTCTTTTTCATAGTGTGAAGAAAGCTTAATTGTGTAAAACACATATGGATATAACTAATGTATATGTAATATTAATATAATGGTTTATACATATAATAAGGATAATATGTAGGCATGTATAATATAATAATATAATATAATATGATATAATATAATATAATATAATATAATTAATATAATATAATATAATATAATATAATATAATATAA
>NW_007738098.1:12784-22167 GCF_000696425.1 Galeopterus variegatus
TCCAGAGAGTATTTATTCAAGAAAAATGACTGAATCTCAGTATGAAGTGAACCTTGTAGTGATTTCACTTGTCCTGATTCCATCACCCTCTATCTGACACTGTGACAGCCTTGAAAACCAACAGACTCACAACATTGTAGCTGTAAATACCAGAAACCTAGCAGGTATTGCTGGGGTGGGGGACACATTCCCATTCCCAGAGAACTGTCACTACCAGACTGGAAGCTAGCTGAAATTTCCATTATCAGGACTTTTCTTCATTTGACCTAACTGAGCTCTCTGTGTGAGAACAGGCCTACCTGCAGAGAATTTGTCAAAAGTAATCAGCAGCAATTGTATAACATTGCAGTTAATTGAAGTGGCATTTCCAGCTGAAGTTAACAACAGAATGACCAGAAAACTGAGGATGGCGTATTCACAGGGAGCTTTAAAAAAAGCTCCATCATGTTCCTGGGAATCTAGGAGGCCATGTTCATGCATAAGGCAGTTCACATACTCCCTTATGAATACTCTCCTTGAATAACCTATTCTCATAGGAGAACTTGTTCTCTGCTTGACCTTGAGTCCCTACACAAGCAGGAAGTGAAGGCTGTGGCACAGTTGTAGACTACTGAATAGAGCAGTGACAGTGTATCCTAATACACACACAGAGTCTCTTGACAAAGGCTCAGAAATGTACTAATTCAGGATGTTTAAAGATATCTTTAAACCAAATAAAGACTTCAGTGGATACACACAGCGAAAAATACAGATTTTATAGAATTGATCCAGAAAAGTCCTAAACAAACAACAACAACAACAACAACAAACAAACAACATCAAATAGCAACAAAAGAATCAGAGGAAGGGAGAATATAATTTCCAGAGTGGATATATTACTTTGAATATCTTAATTTCAGCAAAAGGAATATGAGACACAGAAACAATTTTAGATTATACACAGTAAAACAAAAAAAAGTCAATAGAAATTATTCATTAAGAAGCTCAAGCATTGGACTTCTTAGACAAATACTTGAAAATTTATTTACAAGTTTTTTTTACAAGTTTTTTAAACAAATTTATTAAAAGTCTGTCCATAATTAATGCCCACAGCTTGAAGAATTTGGAGATAAGTATATGCCCATGAAAACATCACCACAATCTATGCCATAAACCTACCTTTCTCCTCCAAAAAGTTTTTCCCTGCTCTCTTATTTATACTACTACTACTAATACTACTACTAATTATTATTATTATGATTATTGTAATAAGAACACCTAACATAAGATCTACCTTCTGAGCAAATTTTTCAGTACTCAAGACAGTATTGTTAACTAGTCAAAGGGTGCAAAACTTGTTATATAAAATAAATACATCTGTATAGCTGATAGTTTAGACGTGTTGTCCCGCCAAACTCATGTGGAAATCTGATCCCCAATGTGGCAGAGTTGGGAGTCATGCAGACACATCTCTCATGAGAGGATTCATGCTCTCCCTGGGGGGTGAGGGTAGTGAATGATTTCTCACTATGTTCGTTTCCATGACAGGTGGTTGTTTATAAGACCATAAGACCCTGGCACTTCCTCCCCCTGTCTCTCTGTCTCTCTCTCTCTTCCTCTCACCATGTGATCTGCTTGTGCCCACTGGCTCCATCATGAGTAGAAGCAGCCTGAGGCCTCTGCCAGATGCAGCTGTTCCAGAATCATAAGCCAAATAAACCTCTGTTCTTTATAAATTACCCAGTCTCAGGTATTCTGTTATAGCGACACAAAATGATCTAATACAATAGCGGTATTAGTCCGTTTTGTGTTGCTATAACATTATATATGGAACTGGGTGACTTATAAAGGAAATGCAGTTTATTGCTTACAGTTTCTGAAGCTGAGAAGTTCAAAGTCCATCTGGTGGTGGCGACAGTGACCGAGGGGTCTCACATTGCAAGATGGTGGAGGCAGAGAGAGCAGGGAGAGAGCAAGAGACAGACTCTCCTCTTTTATAAAGCCCTCAGAATCACACCCCTGACCACCATTTTTAATACATTCACTACTGCAGTGTCCTACAATCAAATCACTTCTTTAAGGCTCCAGCTTTCAGTTACTGTAACAGTCACAATTGGGGCTAAGTTTCTAATATATAAAACTTGCGGGACACAATTAAAGCTCCATTGAGTTCTGGGGGGACATAATCCACTACAATAGCATAGTACCTACATACAAATACCTTTAAGCAGCTAGTTTAAATATGTTAAATAAAAAGCAACAGAAACTGTGACTAAAGAACTAAAAGAAAATATAAGAAAGTTGAATCAACAAATAGGGAATATCAAAAGACAGAATTCTAAATAACAATGAAAAATCTGAATTTGAAAAGTTAATATCTAAAACAAAAATTTACGAGAGGGGCTTGGCAACAGATATTCGGTGGCAGGAGACAAGTGGTGAACTTGAAAACAGCTGAATTGTGATTATCCAGTCTGAGGAAAATATAAAAAATTTAAAAAAAGAGTATCCGAAAAATGTAGGACACCATCTACTATACCACCATATGTGCAATGGGAAGACCAGAAGAGATAAAAAATAAGTGGAAAGAAAGAGTGTTTGAAGAAATAATGGCCAAATACTGTCCAAAGAAGAAACAATGACCAAGAACTTTGCAAATTTGATGTGAAACTTTGACTTGCTAATGCATTTTGCAATAATATTTTGAAATAGGCCTAAAGGAAAAGTAACCATACTTAAATACATACAGCATCTTGATTTTGGTAACTTCCTTCAGAAAAAAAACTACTTTACCTGAGCCTTACAGTTGTGGGGGTAGGGAAATACCCAACTCTAGTACGAAATACATACAGCATCTTGATTTTGGTAACTTCCTTCAGAAAAAAACTACTTTACCTGAGCCTTACAGTTGTGGGGGTAGGGAAATACCCAACTCTAGTACCTTCTAGCATCCTTGTCTCACCAAACAAGGACAGAGGCTGTTGAGAAGCACTTGTGAAGATCACAGAATAGGGGAAAGGCTCCCTAAAACAAACAACAGGGGATTACATCAAGAAAAAAACAAAAACAAACAAACAACCTGCAAGACTGAGAAACTAAGAAAAAAATTTATAGGAAAATCTGTGAAGGTTAATATTATATGTCCAAAAGGCAATACATAAAACAAAATAAAACAAGGAAAATAGAGGTAATTAAAAATGTGACACCTACAGTTACATCAGACAGTAAACACAGCCTAAATCCTAGTCAGATAAACATAAAATTTTACACTACAGGTGTTGTTTACAATACAGTATGTCTGCCATTGAACAAAAAATATAGCGCATATTAAAAGGCAAGGGAAGCCATACTATACTGAGACAATGCAAGCAGTAGAACTAAATTTAGATATGACAGACAGTGGGGAAATATCAGACTGAAAATTTAAACCAACTATTATTAATATTTAGGGGACTCTAAAGGAAAAAAGTGAAAAACATGGAACAACAAATGGACAGTGTGAGCAGAGAGATGGGAACTGTAACAAGGAATCAAAATAAAATGCTAGAATCAAAAACACTGTAACAGAAATTAGGAATGACTTTTACAAGCTCACGAGTAGACTGGATACAGCTGAGGAAAGAATAGCTGAGCCTGAAGATATGTCAGTGGAAACTTTCCAAACTAAAATGCACAGAGAAAAAATAAAGCAATGAAAAAAGGCTGAAGAAAATATCTAAAAACTGTGGCATGGTATTAGACATAACAGAAGGAGAAGAAAGAGAAATAGGAGCATAAATAATCTGCAAAGTAATAATGACAGAATTTTCCCAAAATACTGATAGGGACCAAACCACAGATCAAGGACTCAGAGAGCAACAAGCAAGATAAATACCAAACAAAACAAAACAAATCAAACAACAAAAAAACTTTCTCCAGGTATATCATATTCAAATTACAAGAAAAAAAAGACAAATAGAACATCTTAAGCATATGCACACAAGTAAAAACACTTCAAGTAATGGACGAAGAAGAGTATTATTGATAGCTGACTTTTTGTCATAACTATACATGCAAGAAGAGCATGGAGGGAAATATTTGAAGTGTTAAAAGAAAGAGAAACCAACAACCTACAATTCTTTATCAAGAAAAATTTTTCCTCAAAAGTCTAGGAGAAATAAAGCCTTCTCAGATTAACAAACCTGGAGTAATTTGTCACCAATAAACCTACTTTCAAAAAATATTAAAAGAAATTCTTCAAAGAGAAAAAGAATTATATAGGTCAGAAACTGAGAACTGCAAAAGGAATAAATGAAGGTAAAATAAAACCTTATTTTTTATTCATAGTTGACTTAATAAATATCTATTAGTTTAATCTAATAATAACAGCAATGTAGGTGATCATAGATTATTGCTTAGTAAAATAAACAGCAACATCATTGACAATGGGGGGATAAATTAAGAATACTCTATCATAAGGTACCCACACTAATCATGAAACAGTACAGTCTTACTCAAAAGTGAACTTGGATTATAAAGTTGTAAATATATGGTGCAAAGTTCAAGACAACCACTAGAATAATATTCAAAAAGAAGCATCTTATTTGGTAAGAGATGAAAGGAAACAGAACCATATAAAAAGCTTAATTAAAGCTCAGAAGACAAAAAGAGTATTAAAACAAGAAAAAAAGAACAAGTGCAATGAACAGAAAATGGTAAAGAAAGGGGAGAGATTAATACAACTATACACACACACACACACACACACATATATATAAACACTGAATGTTCATGGAGCAAACACAACTATGAAAAAAGAGAACAGCAGACAAAAGGGGAGAGATTAATACAACTATATACACACACACACATATATATATATAAACACTGAATGTTCATGGAGCAAACACAACTATGAAAAAAGAGAACAGCAGACTGGGTTAAGAAATTGACTAAATGTTGTCTACAATAAACCCATATTTAGTATAAAGATACAGATAGATTAAAAGTAAAGGGAGGAAGAAAAATATACCATGCTAACACCAATGAAGACAAAGCTGGAATAGCTATATTAATTTCAGATAAAGCAGACTTCCGGCAAGGAATATTACCAGAGATAAAGATGGGCATTATATAATGATAAAGAAGAAGAAAAAAAATTTAAAGAAGACTTAACAACTCTTAATGTGAATTCACTTAGCAAAGTATCAAAATATGTGACCGAATTACAAGGGGAAATAAACAAATCCACTATTATAGTTGGAAATTTCAAAAAAGTTCACTCAGTAACTGACAGATCCTGACAACAGAAAATAAGTAAGGATGGAGTTGAACTGGAGCACCACCAATCACTTGGATCTAACTAACATTTATAGAATGCTTCATCCAACAACAGAAGAATATGTGTTCTTCTCAAGCTCGCATTGAATCTTTGTCAAAATAGATCACATTCAGAGCCACGTAACACACCTTAACACTTAAAAAAAAACAACTCAGCAAAACATGCTCTAAGAACACAATGGAAGTAAACTAGTCATCAATAACAGAAGGTAAGTATAAAATCCCAAAGTATGTGGAGATTAAACAACATGGTTGTAAATGACTCATAGGTCAAAGAAGACATATCAAGAGGTATTTTAAAAATCAAGTAAATGGAAATAAAAATGAAACTTAGCAAAATTTGTGGAATGTAGTGAAAGCAGGGTTTAATGAGAAAGGTATAGCATCTTATGCATATATAATAAAAGAAGAAAAATCTAAAGTCAAAAATTTAAGTTTTCATCTTAGGATACTTGAGAAAGAAGAGCAATCTAAACTTAAAGAATAATAATAAAAGGAATAAAACTTACAACATAAATCAATAAAGTTTAAAATAAGAAATCAATAGAGGAAATCAATGAAATCAAGAGGTGGTTCTTTGAAACAAGTTAAATCATTTATAAACTTCCAGCGAGGCTAAGAATAAAAATAGGGGAGACACAAGTTCCTAGTCTCAGAAATGAAAGTGGGACCATCACTGGTGACCCCAGTGAATTTAAAAAGATAATAAAAGAATATTCTGTACAACATTGTGATCACAAATTCAGTAACTTGGATGAAATGTATCCACAACTTAAAAAACACAACTTATCAAAGCTCACGTTAGAGAAATAGATAATCTGAATAGTCCCACATCTATTGAAGAAATTCAAACAATAATTAAACTTTCAAAGAGAAAATACCAGGTCTGTATTTTTCCACTGGTGAACTCTGTCATACATTTCAGAGTTAAATGACTGCAGTTATCTTTAATTTCTTCCAGAAAATAGAAGCAGAGAGAACACTTCCTAACTCAGTCTATAAGGCCAGCATTACTCCAATACAAAAACCATAAAAGACATTATGAGAAAAGAGAACTACAGACTAATATCTCTTGAAAGTAGATAGAAAAATTCTANGTCATACATTTCAGAGTTAAATGACTGCAGTTATCTTTAATTTCTTCCAGAAAATAGAAGCGGAGAGAACACTTCCTAACTCAGTCTATAAGGCCAGCATTACTCCAATACAAAAACCATAAAAGACATTATGAGAAAAGAGAACTACAGACTAATATCTCTTGAAAGTAGATAGAAAAATTCTAAAAGAAATTATAGCACATAAAATCCAACAATGTATAAAGAGCATTATATACCTTGACCAAGTGGAATTTATCCCAAGTATTCAAGGCTGATTCAATGTTCAAAAGTCAACATAAACCATCACGTCAAAAGGCCAAAGAAGGGCCAGCCCAGTGGCACACTNCCGAGGGTTCGGATCCCATATAGAGACTGTCTGCTCACTGGTTGAGCACGGTGCGGGCGAGACACCGAGGGTTGCGATCCCGTTGCCGGTCGCGGTACAGGCGCGACACCAAGGGTTGTGATCCCATTACCGGTCACGAAAAAAGACAAAAAGGAAAAAAGGCCAAAGAAGAAGAAACATATGGTCACATCAATTAATTAAGAAAACACGTTTGAAAAAATACAACATCCATTCATGATAAAAACTCTCATCAAATTAACAATAGAGAGGAATGTTCACAATGAACATCTACCAAACCAAACCAAACCAAACAAAAACAAAAAGCATCTCTAACATCCTACTTAATGATAAGAAATTAGATGCTTTCCCCTAATATCAGATAAGACAAGTATGTTCCCTGTCACTTCTGTATAATACTATACTGGAAGCCCTGGCTAATGCAAGAATGATATAAAAGGAAACAAAAGTTATAACAATTGGGAAGAAAGAGAAAAACTGTCTTTATTTATAGTTATGATTGTTTATGTAGAAAATCACAAATAATTGACTCCCTCTCCCTCAAAAAATCAACCCTACAACTAAAAGAGATTATAGCAACCTAGCAGGATGCAAGGTTAATATACAAAGGTCAATTGCAATGAACAATTGAAATTTGAAATTAAAAATATCATTTACATGATCACCAAATAAAATAAGGTATGTATAAATAAATCTAACAAAACATGCTCAAGTTCTCAATATGAACATGTTGTCTTTTTGCTAGGTTGATTTGTGAGACAATCTATATTTTAGAAATGTCAGTCTAATATTCAGGTGCTATAAACAGGTATGAGCATTGCTTATTACCAACGTCTGATTTGTCAAACCTGTGCCTTACCAGTCATTACATATTTTAAAAATCACAAGCTAAAAAGTGCTCATTTTCATGCTAAATTTTGATAAGTATGTACAATAGTATCCATTTGATATTATCTGTTTTTTGACACTTTTTTCACCTTCCTTAAATTTTCTTGTTCTTTTTGTCTTGTGTAAACATTTCACAAATTTAGGTAATTTAAAAACATGCACATGTTTTCATTTATTTTGTATGTAGACCTTTTCATTTTTTGTGTTTCTTCCAGGACTTGTCCTTTGAACACCAACCCTCTGTCACTGAACCATAGTAAACCAGGTGAATTTTTAAAATTTTTGAATATGCAGTTATTAGTAATCTTTATGTTTTAGTTTTAAAAATGGAAAAGTTTATATTTAGAGGAAAATTTTGAAGATGGTACAAAAAATTTCCATGTACTTCATACCCAGCACTGTGGTTTGAGTATCTCCTCCAAAGCTCATGTTAAGACTTGACCCCCATCCTAACAGTTTTAAGAGGGTGGGAAATCCAAATATGAATTTCAACAGTGAAGCCATTAAGAGGTGGTTGGATCATGAGGACTGGGCCCTCATAAATTTATTAATTCATTCATAAATTAATGAATTCACAGGTTAATGTGTTATCATAGGAGTAGACTGGTGGCTTTATAAGAAGAAGAACCTGAGACATTCAGCTCCCTCACCATGTGATACCCTATACTTCCTCAGCACTCTGCAGAGTCCCACCAGTGAGAAGACCCTCACGAGATGCACCCTTTTGATGTTGGGCTTCCCATCTCCAGATCTGTAAGAAATAATTTTTTTTTTTATAAATTACCCAGCTTCAGGTATTTTTAGATAAGTAATAGAAAACTAAGACACCCAATAAACCCTATTATTTACATTATACATTAGTGGTACATTTGTCACAATTAATAAAATATAATGACATAATTATTATATATTAACTAACAAATATTTTGATTTTTACCTAATGTTCTTTTTCTCTTCCAGGAACTCACTGAGGATACCACTTTACATTTAGTGTCATGTTACCTTAGGCTCCTCTTAACTGTAACAGATTCTTATACTTTCATTTATTTTGATGACTTTGACAGTTGGGGAAACTGTCCAGGTATTTTGTAGAATGTCCATCAATTGAGAGTTGTCTGATACTTTTTCCATTATTATACTGGAGTTATGAGTTTTTGAAAGGAAGATAGCACAAGTAAAGTGAAATTTTTATTATATCATATTATGGATACATACAATCAACATAACATCATTGTTGATGTTGACATTGAACACCTGGCTAAAGCAGTGTTTGTCAGATTTTGTCACTGTAAGCTTTTTATTTTACCCTAATCCCTTCCCATTACTGTACTCACTGGAAGAAAATTACCAGGCATAGCCCACACTTATGGAATGAGCTTTATGCTCCACTTCTTTGAGGGTGAAGTATATTCATAAATTATTTGCAATTCTGCAATCATTTATTTATATCATTATGACCTCAGTGATATTTATTTTTACTTTATGTTATAATCCCATATTATTTTATTTATTTGTATGCCTCAAATTGTGCCTTCTTCCCTTGATTATCTGTAAACTGTACTCCAGTAGTGAGAAACTGATTATATTTTTACTTTTCAAAAGTAATACATATAAAACGTGAAGAATTTAAATGCATCAGAAATAGAATTAAAACTATGAAAATCTCCTTTCTTAGTTTGTCTGTGTTGCTGTAACAGAATACCACAGGCTAGGTAATTTTTTAGGAAAAAAAAAAA
>NW_007738098.1:23185-24456 GCF_000696425.1 Galeopterus variegatus
AAAAAAAAAAATCTCTTATAGTTCTGGAGGACAACAAGTTATAAAATGAGGGGACTGAATCTTGTGAGGACCTTCTTGCTATGTCATACGTTGGCTGAAGGCAGAAGAGCACAGAACACTTGCAAGAGAGCAAGAGGAAAGGAGGCCCAACTAATTTTTTTACCAGGCATCCGCTCCAGAGATAACTGACCAACTACCATGGTAATAGCATTAATTTATTCATGAGGGCAGAGCCCTTTTGACTTAATCACCTCTCGAAGATTACCTCTCATGTTGTTGCATCGCAGATTAAATTTTCAATACATGAACTTTGGGGGACACATTTAAACTATAGCATTTCACTCCTGGCCCCCAAAACACATTTCCTTCTACATGCAAAATACATTCATTCCATCTCAGTAGCCCTGAAGACTTAAATCATTCCAACACCAGCTCAAAAGTCCAAAATTCAGAGTCTCATCTGAATCACATATGGATGAGATTCAAGGTACAATTTATCCTGAGGCAAATTCTTCTCTGGCTGGGAACCTGTGAAATTAAACCAATCATGTACTTCTAAAATGCAATGTTGTGACAGGCATAAGGTAGGAATTCTCATTCCAAAAGGGAGAAGTAGGCAAGAAGAAAGGAGTGACAGCCACCAAGCAAGTTCAAAACCTAACAGGAAAAACATCATTAAGTCTTAAAGCTGGAGAATAACCACCTTGACTTCATGTCTTGCATCTTGGGCACCCTGGGGTGCAGCTAGGGCTCCCAAGACCTCAGGAAGGCCACAGTAAAAGATTAACAATATCTAGTAGAGATTAGAAAAATTAGGCACAGTAAAAGATTAACAATATCTAGTAGAGATTAGAAAAATTACAAAGATATACTGTAATAAAAGTTGCGTTAATGTGGTCTCTCTTTTTCTCTCTCAAAATATGGTATTGTACTGTACTAAGCCTTCTTCTTGGAATGACGTGATAATGATACCTTGCCTATGTAGTGACATGAAGTGGGGTGAATGATGCAGGCATTTTGATGTAGTGTTAAGCTACTGTTGATTTTCTGATGCTAAATTAGAAGGCGGATCCTTGAGCCATGATGATGTTGACGGTTGGATGTCAGGAGCAGATGATGTCGATGGTTGGGGATCCTCCATAGTTGAAAGGTTTGCTGAAACCTTTTGGAAGAATATTGCAATTGGAAGTTGTTGCCTCTTTCTTTTTAATTAATCAAAGTGTTGCTGCAGAGGTTGTAATCCTTCTGTGGACCAATCAAGTGAATTGAAT
>NW_007738098.1:25988-26794 GCF_000696425.1 Galeopterus variegatus
AATTTTTTTTTTTTTTTTTTTTTTTTTTTTTTTTTTTTTTTTTTTTTTTTTTACTTCTGGGATAAAGCATTGGTGGAACTATTCCATAAACAAGATGGATGTTGCCCACATTTTCTAACTACATTGCTGGAACATGGGCAGATAAATTCTCTTTTTGTTTTTAAGAGCACATGGGTTCTTTGCTCTGTACACTGTGCCTGGCTTTATTATAGGCCCTGCAGTGTTGCCATGTAGTGCCAGAGTCTTTCCTTCCACATTTTATGCCCTTCTGCTTCCTTTGAAATTTTATGAATGGAGGTTCAATTGGGCATCTTCTTCCAGAAGAGCCTGGTTTTATCACAACTGAAGACTTGCTTTGAATGTTATCCTTTTTCCTTCATCGACTTCTTCAATTCTGCCAGAAATGTGGCAGCAAGTTTTTCATTGACAGATGCAGCCTCTTCAGTAATTTTTATATTTTTCAGTTCAAACCTATTCCTGGATCTGTGTAAGCATCCCTTATGTGCAGTAAATGGCTTTGTGTCCCTCATTTTAGGGAATCCCTTGCTAAAGTGTTTGTATAGACTCAATACTTTCTGGAGCAACATGTTGCTGTCAATCAGAACACGTTTTCTGTTCATGTCTTCCACCTACAAATTTAATGCTTTTTCTACCCCAATTAAGCACTTATCTTGAACCGTGGCTATAACTTTTGCAGTTCAAGATATGACAGGAAAGTTAGCACAAACTTCTTTTCCTTCACAATTTCATGGGTAGAGGATTTGTTCTTACCATAGATCTTAGCAACCTCAACATATGATTTTTTT
>NW_007738098.1:27595-39458 GCF_000696425.1 Galeopterus variegatus
GGCCATTATTAAATAAAATTAGGGTTACTTGAAGACAGTAGTGCAATAACATGAAAGTCAACCTGATCACTGAGCCAGCTATAGCTACTAAGTAACTAATGGGAAGGTGAACACTGTGGACGGACAAAGGGACGATTCATTCCCGGGGTACGATGGAGCAGGATCGTGCAAGATTTCATCACGCTAATCAGAATGGTGCACAACTTAAAACTTATGAGTTATTCACTTCTAGAATTCTCCATTTAATATTTTTGGATCACAGTCGATTGTGGGTAACTGAAACCACAGAAAGAAAAACCACAGAAAAGGAGTTAAAAGAAAATCACATTATCTCCCATAATACTCAGACAGCCACCCTTTAATATATTTATTATGATTTGTCTAATTTTACACATGAAACCCCTGAGTTTTGTGTAGGTAGAACACACTGCTCTCGTCACAGTTAATAACCATCAGAGACTTGTCAAGCAGAGCAAAAAGCTGATTTTTTAACCATTCCTCTAATAACCTATTGCATTTTAGTAACTCCTTACCACCAAGAAATGTTAAAACTACAACTGAATTGTATTTGCTGATTATTTTGGCTATACATATTAGGTGGGACATAATAATGTCCTTGAAATACAGACATTGTATGTACAATTATTATATGTACGTTTTATCGTTTAGAGACCAAAGATACATTTTTATGCATCAAATATCAATAAACTTTAGGGTACTGGCTAGTCCTAAAGAGGGAACCCAAATTAAAAGAAGTGCTTGATTATCTGTCTCTGTGCTAGAATAAATTTCTGTGAGGGTAGGCAGTTTGTTTTATTCAGCACCCTATTTCCAAATTTTAGAAAAGTGAATCACACATAGACACGATGTTGAAAATTGCTGAACGTTGGTAGGGAGCAGTAAAATTAACATGGAGTCATTAAAAGATATAATGCTACCGACTTTGCTCTTATTTGTATAAATGAACAAAAACCATGGAAACAAAATCCTGCCTTTACAGAGCTCAATTTCAGTAACTCATAATAATTCCTTCTCATTTCTCTGAGGATCCCTTCAATTTATTCATTTTTAATGATATTTTAATGAAATTGGTTGATCTCCATAAAGTATGGTATTAATAATTATGTGGATCTCTTAATATGATGGCTACTCTATTTGGTAGTTGTGAACATCTTCATAAGAATGAGTATTTAACAGATGCTTTAATCTCTGCTGGAATAAATGAAATGAAATATGTGATACAAAATCATTTACAAAGCTCTTTTAAGCACTAAAATTTGCTTCTATCTTGGTTTTACTCATCTATTCATCTAACATTAATTTTTAGTTCTAAGTGCTATGTGAAACTGTGATTGTCAATAACTGAATTTCATGAGCCAAATGAGCATGGAATGCTTGGTCAAGGCAAGGAGATGTATGGAATACAACACACACATACACACAGAGATGTGCAATTATAATTGTGAAATAGTGCAGGACATATAAACTGTACATATAAAAAAATTACAAATCTAATAGCAAATACTAGATAAAATTCTGTTGTGTACTGAAAATACACACAGAGATGTGCAATTATAATTGTGAAATAGTGCAGGACATATAAACTATACATATAAAAAAATTACAAATCTAATAGCAAATACTAGATAAAATTCTGTTGTGTACTGAAGTATGCTTATCCCCACCCCAATCCTTATTTTGAAGCCCTAACCCCCAATGTGACTGTATTTGGAGATAGGGCCTTTAAAGAGGTAATTAAAATGACATGAGGTCATAAGAATGGGGTCCTAATCCAATAGGAATGTTGCCCTGATAAGAAGAGGAAGGGACACCTGTAGTGTCCACACACAGAGGAAAGGTCACATGAGGACACAGTGAAAAGGAGGTCATTTTCAAACCAAAGAGGGAGGCCGCAGGAGAAAACTAACATCTTGATTGTAGAATTACGGCCTCCATAACTGTTAGAAAATACATTTTTTTGTTGTCTTGTTTTGTTTAAGCTATTTAGCAAATATTTAGCTATTTTGTGGCAGCTCTAACTGACTGATTCAAGTGCCTAAACCCAAAAAACACAAGAAATAAATCCCCTAAGAAAAACTGGTTGGATGATATCATACGTAGAAAGTTTCCTCAGATACTTAATAGTGTTTGCTAGTTTGAGGATTTGTGTGTGTGTGTTATGTGTGTGTGTCTGTGTGTGTCTGTGTGTGTGTGTTCTTGAAGTACAGCTCAGGAAGATATAGATATAGATACAGATGCAGACATAGACATAGATGTAGGTATAGATCTATCTGTCTACACATTTATCTATCATACCAAGTAACTTAAAACTGGTAATATATGTGCTTTTTTTAATTTTGTGTAACTAAGAATGAATAGAAATTACTCTATAAGTGTCATACAAGTGAGCCAGAGATAGTCCCTGTATATTGGACACTATGTTGTCTACTTCACAGCAGGCAAGGACTATTAGCTCAAAAGCCTTCTGGTACCAAACTCAAATTCTTGCACGTGTAATTTTTTTAAATACAGCCTAAATAAGCATATTTTTAACCATTTAGATCTTACTTTGCATACCCTATGAAACCACATCAAATATTTGCTACCCATAAATAAGATTAACCTTGGGACCATTAAAGATCCCAAGATCTGCCATTTAGAGCCCTCTGTTTCAGAACCTCCCATCTAGCTGCTGAGTGACAGCACTGACACCTAAGCCTCCTCTTCCATTCCCTTCTTCAACAGTAAATTCCTTGCTCTCTTCCCCTCCTGGATGGTAGCCTTGTGCTGTTGTCTCTGAAGGGTTTCTTGCTGTAAGAGATATCCAGTCACATGCAACCTATTCAAATTTCTCCCAAATGAGGTGCTACTGTCACCCTGTGATTATGTCTTTTCCTTGATCAGCCTACAAATCCTCAAAATCACTACAATGGGCTCATACTCCAACTCAGAAATATATATGAATTTTATAGAAACCCCGTATTAATTGGAAGGGGTAAAATTGGTTAAATAATAAACAAATATTGATTAGAAGTACAGCTATCTCCCTACTGAGAGGAGTAAATAAGTTAATACATGTAAAATACTTAAAAAACAGCTTAGAATATAGCAAGTTATAATAATATTTAGCAAATATTAATATTCTTGGAGATCTAGACTCAAAGATTTGGATCTAATTTATACATCTTCTTTTTTATACATCTTTTTTTTCTGCCAGCTTTTTATAATCATTTTGTAATGTATTCAGCAAACATATTTTGAGCACTTTCTTTGTGCTCTTTTGACTACATGGTAGGATTCTTCCATTTACTCCTCTTAATTTGAGTGTTTTACATGAAAACATAGAAACCGTTATATGAAGAGAATTTCCAATCCAAATCAGTAAATTTGAAATTTAACTTTATGAGATTTTTCTGTAATCACTAAAAGCACTACTATATGTAGATACATAGATAAAATGATATCAAAGTCATTACAATCATAAAATAAGAAAAGATGATTCCAGGGCCAGTAATATATGCCTTTGTTTTCCTTCCATATTTTCTTTTTCTAGTCATGTTCACCATTTTCTTTTTGAATGAGGTTCCTAGCATAGTGAATAAACTGTTTTTAATTCTTCTATTTCACTAATCAAAATTTATTTATTGTGTCAATTTATCTACAAAGTGTGTATTAAAAATATCAAAGCCAAGATGCATGAGTGGTTTCTCATCTTAAGTCCCTCTGGAAATGAGAAGAGGTGATACAAAAGCATCATCACCTTGTGTCCAGAAATTTAATAATTTTATCTTGATTGATAGAAATACTTATTAAAAATTAATAAACATATTTTCTAGGAAAAAAATTACTCAGATAACCTATTTACTGGAATGAAAGCATAATATCATTGATAAGTTTCTCTATTCTGACTAAACCGACACTCAATGAGTCGATGTGGACTGTCACATCTCTTGTCTTTAAAGTCTGTGAAACATCAGTGTCTCAAGCAAATGTTAAGACTTTTCTTAAGACTTCACATACACTCATCTTTGGGACAAATCTTCCTAAAATGGCATTTGAAAAATGTACTAAAACTGTGTAGGATCTTTACTTTGGTGTGGTCTGTGCTCAAATTGCAGATTCTCTCAAGGCTCAAAATGTACACTTCTCATTGCTGACGATTGTAAGTCTCCATGTTAGTCACAGAAGTGCAAAGCAAAGTTGAAGAACCCTGCAGAGATTTGCTGAAACTCAGCTCCTATTCATTCAGAACAATGGCAAATGTAAAGCACATAGGAGGTGACAAAGGTTACAAAGACATTTATTTTTTATGTCTTCCCTGGGGTGTGCTGATTGTCAAGAGTCCGTTCCTTCTGTCATTCATTCCCCAACACAGCATGAGTTAGAAATTTTATCAATAAATGTTTTCACTCTCAGTGTTCAACCTATTCTCATAGACCATTACATACAATTTTTGGGTTCACAGTATGTCATCTTCATTTGTCTATACCTGTGGCAAGGAATACGTAATAAGAGACTCTCAGTGTTTTGCACACATAAACTAAAATGATGAATTCTGTGTTTTACAGAATGATCAGGTATATTAAACTCAGATACCCAACAGGCATGCTGTGGGTATTCAATACTAGGTTTGAATTTTATTTAAAAAATGTTAATGTAAGGGGTTATAGGTCAAATACTATAAAATGAATTACACATTATAATGAAATAATAAACAATATGAGACCCAACAGGCATGCTGTGGGTATTCAATACTAGGTTTGAATTTTATTTAAAAAGTGTTAATGTAAAGGGTTATAGGTCAAATACTATAAAATGAATTACACATTATAATGAAATAATAAACAATATGAATTAACATCATATGCAATAAAATTTATTCTTTTAATCTTTTTTTTGAGAATATGTCTATGTTTAGGGCAGGCCCAGTGGCGCACTGCTACAGTGCGCCGCTTGGGAGTGTGATGGCGCTCCCGCCGAGGGTTCGGATCCCACATACAGACCGTTTATTCACCATTATGAAATGTAATCATCATTCATGACCCTTTACCAATTTCTCGCTAGCCCCTCTCCCCCGACCCCATTTCCTATCTCTAGTAACCATGCTTCCATTCTCTCCTTTTGAAAGTTTAGTGTATTATTGTGATTGTTTTATCATTCTTTCTTTTTTATTTGTTTATTTTTTAGCTCCCAATTGTGAGTGAGGACATGTGGTATTTCTTTTTCTGTGACTGGCTTGCTTCACTTAAAATAATTTTCTCTCTCTCTCTCTCCAAGCTTTTCCAAACTGCTGCAAATGGCAGAGTTTCATCTATGTATGTATGTATGTATGTGTGTATGTATGTATGTATGTATGTATTTTATGCAGGAGTAGAATTCCACTGTGTATATGCACCACATTTTTATTATCCAGTCATTTCTTGATAGACAGTTAGGTTGGTTCCATTTTTTGGCTGTTGTAGACAGAAATACAACATGCTCTCACTTATTTGTGGGAGCTAAAAATAAACAAATAGATAAATACACAAACAAAAAATGGTAGAGGGGAGAAGGAGACACAACAATCAACAATTTCTTGAACTTTTTAAGACAAGTGAACAGATAGGGTGTAGTTGGGGGGAGAATGTAATGTATATTGAGAAGTTAAAAAAATAAATTATAAATAAAATTAAAAATACATAAATAAACAAATAAACATTGAAGTGCCAGCAACCATTTGACATTATGATTTTTTTTCCTGCTAATTTGTTGTGGAAGTATAAAAACACTGCTAAGTTTTGTATATTGATTTTGTATCCTACGAATTCACTGAAATTGTTTATCAGCTTTAAGAGGGTTTTTTTGGAAGAGTCTTTGGGTTTTTTTGTTTGTTTTATAAATAGGACCGTGTCGTCTGCAAGCAGGGATAGGTTTACTTCCTGTTATCCAATCTTTATGCCCTTTATTTCTTTCTTTGTCTGATTTCTCTGGCTAATACCTCCAGTGCTGTGTTAAATAGGAGTGGTTAGAGCAGCCATCCTTGTCGTGTTCCTGTTCTTAAAAGAAAACTTTTCAGCTTTTCCCTATTCAAGATTATGTTGGTGGTGGGTTTGTCATATATGGATTTGTTCTGTTGATATATTTTCCTTCTGTATCTAATTTGTTGAGAGTCTTTATCATGAATGGATGCTAAATTTTGTCAAGTGTTTTTTCCAGGTCTATTGAGATAATCATAAGTTTTTTCCCTGATTTTGCTGATATGGTGTATCACATTTATTGACTTGCATATGTTGAACCATCCTTGCATCCCTGGGATGAATCCCACTTGATCATGATGCATGATCTTTTTGATGTCCTGTTGTATTCTGTTTGCTAGTGTTTTGTTTGGGATTTTGCATCTGTGTCATCAATGACATTAGCCTATGATTTTCTTTTTTGTTGTTGTTGTATCTTTGTCTGATTTTGGTATCAGGGTGATGCTAGCCTCATAGAATGAGTTTGGGAGAATGGCCTCTGTTTCAAGAATAGTTTGAAGAGAATTAGTATTAATTCCTCTTTAAAGATTTGGTAGAATTCAGCAGTAAAGCTATCCAGTCCTGGACTTTTGTTTGTTGGCAGACTGCTGATTACTGCTTCAATCTCATTGCTCTTTATTGGTCTGTTCAGGTTTTTCATTTCTTCCTGGGTCAGTCTTGGTAGCTCATATGTGTCCACATATTTATCTATTTCCTCCAAGTTTTCAAATTTGCTGATGCATAATTATTCATAATAGTTTCTAGTGATTATTTCAACTTCTGTGGTATCAGTTGTAATGTCTCCTTTTTCATTACTGATAAGTGCTATTTGGATCTTCTTTCTTCCTTTTTAATGTACTTATATGTTTCTTTTTGTTAGTCTAGCTAATTGTTTGCCCACTTTGTTTATCTATTCACAAAACAAGTTTTTGTTATGTTGATCTTTTATATTGTTTTTCGAGTCTCTATTCCATTTAGTTCTGCTGTGATCTTTATTATTTCTTGGCATCTGCTAATTTTGGTGATGGGTTGTGCTTGTTTTTCAAGTTCTTTGAAATCTTTCTGTTCTTTTTAGGTAAGCATTAATTGCAATAAGCTACCCTATTTGTACTGATTTTGCAGTATTCTTTATTTTCACTGATTAAAGAAAATTTCTGATTTTCTGTTTAATATCATCTTTGACCCACAGGTCATTCAGGAGCATGTTATCTAATTTCCGTGTGCTTCTACAGTTTCCAGAGTTTTGTTTGTTATTTATTTCTAGCTTTAATCTGTCATGGTCTGAAAAAATAACTGAAATGATTTCGATTTTTAAAAAATTTTTTGAGATTTGAGTTGTAGCATGTGATCTATTCTGGAGAATGGCCCATATGCTGTAGTTGTTGGGTAACATGTTCATATTCTGTAGTTGTTGAGTGAAATGTTCTATAGATGTCTGCCAAATCCAATTGGTCTAACATGTAGTTTAAATCCTGTGTTTTTCTGTTGATTTTTTGCCCAGATGGTTTGTCCAGTGTTGAGAGAGGGGTATTGAGGTCCCCAACTATTTTTATATTGGGGGTCCACCTCTCTCTTTAGCTCTAATAGTGTTTTCCTTATATTTCTGGGTGCTCCACTATGGGTGCATACATATTTATGGTTGTCATGTATTCTTGCCAGATAAATTCCTTTACCAGTACATAATGGCCTTCCTGGTCCATTTTTATGGTTTTTGGGTTTAAAGTCTATTTTATTCAACATTAGAATAGCTAGTCCTGCTCATTTTTTGTTTCCAGATGTGGGGTATATCTCTTTCCATCCCTTCACTAGTAGCCCGTGTGAGTCTTTACAGGTGAGGTGAGCTTCTTTTAGTCAGCATAATTGGGTCTATCTTTTTAATTCAATCACCAAGTCTATGTCTTTTGAGTGGGGAATTCAATCCTTTTACATTTAGACTTATTATTGTAAGATATTATCTTACTCCTGGCATTTTACTAATTTCTGTTTGGTTGTTTTAAATATCTTTTGTTCCTTTCTTCCCCTTTTACTGTTTGTCTTCAAGTCTTCAGTGTTGGTTGTTTTTTGAAGTGGTAAGATGGTGAGATATAGTTTTTTTCTCTTTCTCAAGGGCATATCTTCTTCTTGGCACTCTGGTAAATGTTCTGTGACCCTGATAGGTGTGCTGGGGTATACTGGATCTCTTCAGATTAAATGGGTGACCATGGGCAGGGTTTGTCTTTCCTCATTCCTATAGTTAGAGGCCCCCTGCCCTAGTCCTTGCTTCACCTGGTTGGGGGATGGTTTGGCAGTGGCTGGGAATTTTCTTCTATACTCTATTTAGTTATCCTGGTTTTCTGCACTTCCCAGGGGCTCTGTGTGTGCCTCTTTCAAGGTCAAGGCATTTGCAAAGGCTATGCAAATAACTCCCAACTCCAGGTTCACAACTGTGGGGACAGAATAATTGTCCCTTTGGATAGGGCCATTGAGACATAGGTCTGCACTCACTCACATCTTTCCAATGGCTGTGCTGGTGAGCCTCTTTGTGTCAGTGCAGTTGAGTGGGCAACATTGTTGCGGGGGGCTATGCAAGGCCAGGGTGGCTGCAGCAGTGGCAGTGGGGGTGTCCTACACAGGACTGATGTGGCTAGTATGGCAGTGGTGGGGAGTCCCATGCATAGCCAGGGCTGCTGGTGCAGTAGAGGTGGCTGGTGTGGTTGTGGCAGGGGGTCCGTGTGGTGTGGGTCGCTGCTAGTGCCTGCAGTAGTTGCAGCAGTGGAGAGTGGGAAAAACCTATCTGAAGGAAAGTAGGTGACTGTCTTAGGACCAGACAATGGTGCCAGCAACAATTGCAGTGGTGGTGGTGAGCCTGTTCTAGTCTTCCTCTGTGGAAGGAATGTGCCTTGGGTACCTCTATTCCTCCATCTTCCCACAATCCCCCTCACCATACACTTGAAATTTGCTAAGAGAGTAGATCTGAAGATTTCTCAGCATAAAAAGAAAGAAAGAAAAACTGAAGAAAGAAAGAACTAACTATGTGAGTTTATGGACAGCTTGATTGTGGGAATTATTTAAAAATGCATATATATAGTAAAATATCACATGTACATCTTAAATATATAAAATTTTATTTTCCAATTATATCATAATTAAGACAGTAAATAAAGATAAAATTTCAAAAACAACATATCATGATCAATGTTTCCTGAGTTTTTAAAGTTGTGAAGAAGCAGCCATACTACATGAGCAGCAGAAAAAGAGTATACATAGACTGATGATATAGCAAAATCTAACTGGTGTAATGAAAATAAACTGTGCATTGTAATCCATAAGTTTTCAAACTAGATGGTCAAGATATACATAGAAGTTTAAAAAATTACATTGATACAGATTTATGGTGTTCCAAATAAACATAAGGTTTGAAGGTTTGGACTATATGCACTAGAAGAACCTATGTTATTGCTTATGTCTGCTTCACAAAGACTTAAGCATATTTCGTAAATGTCTCACTCCTAAACATATTCCTAAACATATATGTAAGTTTGTTGGCACACTTTAATAGAAACCTACCTTAATCACTGCTGCAGATCAGTAAACCATGACTTACAATTTAAAAAATTATAAACTTCATAATTATTTCTATAATAGTGTAACAACACAAAAGACAGATTAAATTATGCTCTGATAAGTTATGAGCACAAAACTTTATTGGCTTAACACAACAAAAATGTATTTCATATTAATTAAACATGTCTATTTTGATACTGCAGGAGATTTTTGTTTATAATTTTACTCAGAAATCTAGGCTCACAGAGACTTTATCTGGACACATTTCCACAACTATCCCAGTGGAAAGAAGGCAAAATGTCTGCTTGCAACTGGATTTCAAAAATTCCAGATGGAAATACATATAATACTTCTGTTCACAATTTATTGGTCAAATAAGTCACAAGACAATATTTAATTGAAAAAGAATGGAAAATACAATCTTGCCTTGTTTTTGGAAGGAATAGATCCGGCATGGTTTCCAACACCAATCACAACTGCTACTATTATTGAGCACCCCTTTCCGGTGTATTTCCCAGGCATACCTATGTTAAATTTAGTCCAGCCATTAGCCTCAGTTGAGTGGTGAAAGAAAAGCTAGAGCTCTTAAAAATCAAACTTGCTACATGGTAATGATTAGGGGTCAGTAAACTACCCAGGGCTAGCCCATGTCAGCTCCTATAAATAAAGTCTGATTGGAACCAACCAATACCATTCATTTATGTATTGTTTATGGCTGCTTTTGCACAACGACCAAAGAGTTATGTAATACGACAAACTCTGTAAGGTCTACAATATCTATAATATTTACTACTTGGTATTTGAAAGAAAAAGTTTGCTGACTGCTGGTGTAAGCACATACATGACAGATGATAAAGATTTTTTTTCTTTATTATTTTTTCTTTCAGTAGTATTTGTTTCTGATGTAATATGGGGCATATGAAAATTCAATAAGATCTCACAGGAGCCTGTGTTATTGATTAATGAGTGTGAAAATCATCAACTCATGTTTAGTCCCTAACTTGGTATTTGAAAGAAAAAGTTTGCTGACTGCTGGTGTAAGCACATACATGACAGATGATAAAGATTTTTTTTCTTTATTATTTTTTCTTTCAGAAGTATTTGTTTCTGATGTAATATGGGGCATATGAAAATTCAATAAGATCCCACAGGAGCCTGTGTTATTGATTAATGAGTGTGAAAATCATCAACTCATGTTTAGTCCCTAAAATTTCTGAGAAAGTTTGAGTTTGTAATTGTAAAAGGAACAATAGGAAGCAACACATACCAGTGGGTTTTTTTTCTAAACATAATGCCTGTATATATGCAAGCTTTCTAAAAAAATTTTCTCACTTTATTTTATTAATAGTTTTTTTTTCACATTTTTTCTACTGTGGAAAAACATACAGAACAAAAATTTCACCATTCTAATCATCTCTAAGTGTGCAGCTCTGTGACATCAAACACATCTGTATTGCTGTGCAACCACCACTACCATCCATCTCCAGAACCTCTCCATCCTACCCAAATGAAATTCTGCACCCATTAAACAGCAACTCCCCATTTTCCTTTCCCTACAGTCCTGAGCAATCACTATTTCATTCTCTGTGTCTAAAAAACTGATTACCCTAGGCATCTGCACTAGTGGAATTATACAATATTTGTCTTTCTGTGACTGACCTACTTTACCAAACATAACATCATCAAGGTTCATCCGTGCTGCAGCACATACAAGAATGTCCTTCCTTTGAAAGTTGAACAACACCCTACCAAATGTGTATACCACATTCTGTTTATACTTCCATCCTTTGATGAACACCCGAGTTTTCCCCACCCATTGGCTAGGAAAAACGATGCCATGAACTTGGGTGTACAGTATCATTTTCAGTCCCATTCCCACATATTTTGGGTACACATATGTTGGGGCATTGAGGCCACACACCTCCTCCTGGGGCGGAGAACTAGCCACGACCCCACACACATACACGTATGTAACAGGAGAGATAAAGAGGGCACCTGACGGAAGCCACTGGGGAGTGGCCAAGGAAAGACATAGTTTAAAATTATTGGATAGGGCCGGCCCGGTGGCGCACTGGATAGTGCGCCGCTTGGGAAGCGCGGCAGCGCTACCGCCCGAGGGTTCGGATCCCACATACAGACCGTTCCCGCTCACTGGCTGAGTGAGGCGCGGGAGCAACGCTGAGGGTTGCGATCCCGTTGCCCATCCTGGTCCGGTGCGGGGGTGACACTGAAGGTTGCGATCCATTGCTGGACACGGAAAAAGACAAAAATAAATAAATAAATAAATAAATAAAATTATTGGATAAAAGATATTTCCGCGCTCATGC
>NW_007738098.1:40003-44838 GCF_000696425.1 Galeopterus variegatus
GTTGCGATCCATTGCCGGACACGGAAAAAGACAAAATAAATAAATAAATAAATAAATAAAATTATTGGATAAAAGATATTTCCGCGCTCATGCTCACCGCCTGATTGCAATAGCAAAGCATTAGAGCAAGATGCTGTTCACATGACCTTTAAGATGATAGGTTGAAGTTAGGAAATCCCCTTGCCGTATGCTTATAAAAGCAGGTGCTTGTGTGAAAATAAACGGAACTGCCTGATAGAACCCCTGCTGTGTCTGACTGTCTCTCTGTGGAGCTGAATAGGCGGGCAGCATCCTCCACTTCCTCCCGGGCTCTCCTGGCCACTAGGGTGGCAAGAGTCATCCTACCTGTTCCCTCTCTTGCTCATCCCGTGGTGGGGGGGCTAAAAGGGGCTACTGGGAGGTTTGAGGCCCACTGCCCCTGAGCCCCCGCACATATATTAAAGTAGAACTGCAGGATCACATGGCAATTGCACATACACATTTTTGAGAAATTGTCATATTGTTCTTCACTGCCACTGCACCTTTTAATATCCCACAAGCAATGTGCAAGGGCTCCAGCCTCTTAACATTCTCACCAACACCTGTCATCAGTTTTGCTGTTGTTTGTTTGTTTGGGGGGGCAATGGCTATTCCAATAAGTGTTAAGTGGCATGCCAGAGTGATCTTGACATAAATTTCTGATTAATTTTGTCAAGCATTCCTTCAGATGTTCATTAGCCACATATATATTTTCCCTAGAGAAATACCAATATTCAAGTCCCTCCTACTGTAATTTAGAAGCCTGTATTTTTGTTTCAAGTTGTAGAAGATCTTTATATATTCTAAAAATGAATCCCTTATCATATACGTAATTTGAAAATACTTTCTCTCGTTCTGTGGATTGTCTTTTCTATCTCTTGAAAATATCCTNTTTTGATTATTGTAGTTTCATAGTAAGTTTTTAAATCAGGAAGTGTGAAAACTTCACAACTGTTCTTCTTTTTCAATATTATATTGACTATTCAGGGTACCTTAAAATTCTATATAAATTTCAGGATAAATTTTTCTATTTTTGTGAAAAAAACATTGTTGAGATTTTGGCATCAGATTGAATCCGTAGTTTGCTCTAGGTAGTATTAAAATCTTAACAATACTAAGTCTTCCAATAAATGAATGTGAAATAACTTTCCATTCCTTTGTGTCTAATTAATTTTAGAAACTTTTTGTAGCTTTTGGTGTACAAGTCTTTTGCCTCTTTAGTTTATTCATAAGTATTTTATTATGTTTGATATTACCATAAAATGGAGATGTTTTCTTAATTTCCTTTTTGGTTATTCACTCCTTTGTATAGAAATGCAACTGATTTTTGCATGCTGATTTTTTACCCTGAAAATTGCTGAAGTTATCAGTCCTCACAGTATTTTTACATTTTTTGGGGGGGGGTGGCGTCTTTTGGGTTTTCTACATATAAAAACATACCATCTGTGAATAAAGATAATTTTGCTTCTTTCTTTTGAATCTAGATATTTATTTTTTTATTTTTTTATTTCTTTTTATTTTTGCCTATTTGCCCTGGTTAAGACCTCCACTATCATGCTTAATAGAAATGGTGAAAGAGGTCATCCTTCTCTTATTTTTGATTCATGAAGAAAATCTTTCAATCTTTCACCACTGAACATGAAGTTAGATGTGGCTTTCTCATATGTGGCCTTTATTTTATTGAGATAATTTCATTCTATGTTTGGTTTGTTAAGGGTTTTTTATCCTGAAAGAGTGTCGGATTTTATTAAACAATTTTTCTGCATTAATTGAAATGATCATATCTTTATTTTTTCTTTATTCTGATTGTATGAGGTACTACACTGAGTGATTTTTATATATTGAGCCATCCTTGCATTCCAGGAATAGATCTCACTTTGTCACAGTGTAAGAAGAAAAAACTTTTTAAAAAATTAATGTTTTTAAATTATGAAGTATTTTTATCATTCACAAAACAAGAAAGATCAATAACTCTTATTAACTAATGAGTTAAACTAAAACTAAACCAGTTTTAACAAACAGGTTTTGCCAAAGAGTTTAACTCTATCCACTAATACTTGTTCTTTAAACTAAAATTTTTATAATTTAGAATGAGCCTCAACAACAATAATATAAACTTTTCTTATATAAACACAATCACATTATCATGTTATAAATTTAATGATTTCTTAATACTATCTAAAACTCAATTATAGTAAATTTTACCTGTTCTCTGAAAAAGAAAACATACTTTGAAAGTTTGTTTGGTCATATAGAATCAAGAAAAAAAATAATCCATGCAAAATTCCCCATTTCCTTTTTTGTTTTATTTTTTCATTCTTTTATAATTTTGAAGAAACTTAGTTAATTATTCTGTAATATATTCCACATTCTGGACTTTATATATTGCTTTATTATGGTGTAGTTTAACTCATTGCCCTGTCCCCCACATTTTTCATTGTTTTAGACTTAAATTTAAATATATTTGAATATATTCACTTTAAACAATTTTGGCAAGGATACTTTGTAGATAATTTTGGATGGTTCTCCTGAATAACATGGGGAGACAGGCTGTGTTTGTTTCTTAATTCTAATGATCCTAATCAATAACAACTCTAGATAATGTGAGGGCTGAAACTTTTACAATTTAAATCCTTTACCAAAATTCCTACAAAATTACAAATAAAAAATTAGTTTAAACATATTTAGTTAGAAATCATAAAGAACTGACACACACGCAAATAAAAATTCATAAAAACCTGACTAACTACTCCAAACATCAGGCATTGCTCTGGACCCTCCAAGGGCGAATTACAAATAAAAAATTAGTTTAAACATATTTAGTTAGAAATCATAAAGAACTGACACACATGCAAATAAAAATTCATAAAAACCTGACTAACTACTCCAAACATCAGGCATTGCTCTGGACCCTCCAAGGGCTTAAAAATAGTATTGAGAAGTAAACAAACTTCAAGCTAAATCTTAGGGGCTTTCATAGTAACCTATTTCTGATGCTAAGATTGATTAATGAATTCCAGTGATGACAGTACGACCTCTTAATTATAACAATTCTCATTAACATTCCACCTTAATACAATAGTACCAGTCATTACGGTGATTGTGTACATCAGTTATTTCAATATAGACCCAAAATGATTAATTTAATTTGATAGGTTCTTCTTCATTTACTTGACATAACTTGTTCCTAAGAACAGATAATCTTTAAAGCTATTTGATTGTCTTGAAAGTGCAGTTTCTGCCAGAAAGACAGTAATATGGGTATTTATTTACTTTTATTTATTGATTTTAAAAGTAATGAGTTGATGCTTTAGTAAAGAAATAATGTTATAATTTTGATTCATTTTTTATTGTTATGAATATCAGTAAGAACTCACTTTTTATATTTAAAGAGTTTTAATCAATTGTAATCATTTTCTTTTTTAATTGTCAAACTATCTTATCATTAGCCTATAGGATTCCATCAAAGCTGACTCTTGACATGCCTCTGTTATTTTTTGGCAGCATATTTTTTCTGGATAAAAAATATTTTTTATTTTTATTTTTATTTTATTTATATTTTTTGTTACTTTTTAGCATGTATAAAATTTGTCTTGTGCATTTTCTGCCTCAAACACAGAACCAGTAATTTCTCCAAGCCAAATCCCAGTCCCTTTTAATTGGGTGAATTGGCATTGTGACACCTATTATGTTTTCTCCAAGCCAAATCCCAGTCCCTTTTAATTGGGTGAATTGGCATTGTGACACCTATTATTGGCATTGTGACACTGTAAAAAGTAGTACCCCCAATTTTTTTATAAAAAAATTTCATTTCAAAATCTATCACACTGGAACAAGTGAAAAGACTGCTTGCGTGCAATTTGGATGTAGTTTTCTTTTTAATCTCACAAAAGTTGCATTTCTAATCAGATCACTTACTCAGTTTTTCATTTTAAAGAGCCATGGGTTAATACATTGGTTTGAAAATCTGACACATCTTCTGTAATAAGGTTATAAGTGGAAAAATACCTTCTGAGTTTACGAAATGTATAAAATCATACATGGTGATATACACAAATTTTGTGTGTGTCTGTCTAATATTTTATATGCAATTCACTATGCACTCACGGCTGAATAGGTATCACTATCATGGTTCAGCTGAAAGTTACTGTTCTCTTATTTCTAATGACAATGTCTTTAACAAAAGAAAATCAAGGATATTTTTGCACATAAAGCCTGCAGCATTTTTCCAAAAATCTTCCCCTCCAGGGCTGCATCGTTACAAGTGTACCAGTATTTAATATTAAGTGATTTTTTTCAATTATAAATTCAGAGAAAAAAAATTTTATTTCCAGTTGTTGAAAATAAAAAGGACTGTCTTAGATAATCATCTCTGGAACTGCACTGAGTATTCTTGCACCCTTCACTTCATCCCCATGACTGTTACTCAAACAAGTAAGCTGACTGACGTGGGGAACTGTAGTGGCAGCTCTGGTATACCGTTTCAGTTTCTTACACAGTAATTACTCCTACTTAGGATCTGTGGCATTGGACAGTGAGTGCCTGTCATGTCTGTCATCTAGCTTGCTCTTAATTGGAAAAAAATGATGGATTTATGGAAAGACAGGAGGCAGGAAGATGGACAGAAAGATGGAAGGCACCAAATAAAAACAGCAGTGCACAGATGAAAATGTATGTTAAGCTTCACAAACACTGCAAGTGGCCAGACAGCTTGAAAGATGCTTATGTTGAGCTTACAGATTTATGACTTGCTTTCTCCAATATTCATGAACACGGAGAGTATTTGCCTAAGGCATGAGACAGTGGCAAAACATCAT
>NW_007738098.1:44924-46487 GCF_000696425.1 Galeopterus variegatus
ACACAGTAATTACTCCTACTTAGGATCTGTGGCATTGGACAGTGAGTGCCTGTCATGTCTGTCATCTAGCTTGCTCTTAATTGGAAAAAAATGATGGATTTATGGAAAGACAGGAGGCAGGAAGATGGACAGAAAGATGGAAGGCACCAAATAAAAACAGCAGTGCACAGATGAAAATGTATGTTAAGCTTCACAAACACTGCAAGTGGCCAGACAGCTTGAAAGATGCTTATGTTGAGCTTACAGATTTATGACTTGCTTTCTCCAATATTCATGAACACGGAGAGTATTTGCCTAAGGCATGAGACAGTGGCAAAACATCATAACTGACAATAATTGCCTAACAAAATGAACACCACAATTATGAAATTTTGGCCATTTTATCCATTGAATTCAAGATACATCTACAACTCAAATATATCTGTGTGTGCATAAATGCATTCATGTGAAACAAAGGTCAGTCACCTACAAGATTTTTATTATCTTTTTATCTTTTAACTAATGCTGCTTTTTCCCTTTTCATTTTGTTTACAGCATGTAAATTGCAGTTTTCCTTAATTCAACAGATCCTTGACTAATTGGTTGTCAGTTCCATTGTGAATGCTATAATCAATAAACTACAGTTTTAAAATTTTCAGTGTTCTTGTTGTTGACAGGTAGATAACAACAAAGAAAGTAACATTATATTTTATTTTGAATCAAGCCTATGTCACTTTGCATCAAGGTTTTCAGGTAATAAAAACAATCGATACCACTTTGTTTATCTCTCTACATATTTTTACAGAGCAGAAAAAATAATGTACTATTGCTCTGTTGGCCAATTTCCTTGCAGATGTGTAAACATTTCATTTTACTTTAAAATTTAAAAAAATGAAAGAAGAAAACAATTCTTGTCTACATACCCCTTTCCAGGTTGTATAAGTCTGTTTCTGTTACTTATAACAGAAATACCTGAAATTGGGTAATTCGTAGAGAAACATTTATTGCCTATAGTTTTGAAGCCTGGGAAACTCAGAGTCCAGGGAACACATCTGGTGAGGTGACTACAGCAATGCTGGGTGTCACATGGCAAGAATGGCATAGTGAGAGAGAGCTAACTCTTTACTCCTTCTCTGTTTAAAACCCTCAGAACCATGCCCATGACTGCCATTAAACCATCAATGGGTGAATCCATTTACGTGGGAATGGTCTTCACAATGTAATCACTTCTTCAAGGCTCCACTTTCTAATTATTATAATAGGATTTCCCTCCCTCTTAACGCTGCCACAGTAGGGATTAAATTTTGGTGGGACAACAATCCATAGCACAGGTTGACTGTGTTTCTCTTCTACTCCACAGCCAAACTTCTTGAATGAGCTGTCTACATATAAAACTTTTTCAAACCATCACTCAAACGCTGTTCAATCCAATACACTTTGGTATCTCTCATCTTACACCACTAAAACTGCTTTTGGGAGGACTTTAACAAATCCCATGTTGCGAGGTTTTAGGGCCGACACAGAAGAAGACTCCTGAGAGCGCCCAAGACCTGCTGCGGGTACGAGCGAGCAGCCCAGACAACA
>NW_007738098.1:46869-47114 GCF_000696425.1 Galeopterus variegatus
ACACCACTAAAACTGCTTTTGGGAGGACTTTAACAAATCCCATGTTGCGAGGTTTTAGGGCCGACACAGAAGAAGACTCCTGAGAGCGCCCAAGACCTGCTGCGGGTACGAGCGAGCAGCCCAGACAACAAAGGCCAAGTAGGCCAGCAGAGATGGCACAGAAACAGAGTGGAACGTGCCGGAACGGCCCAACTCTGCGAGCTCTGTGAGTCACCCCCAGCCCAGCCCCACTTGTGGGGCGAAGC
>NW_007738099.1:0-7753 GCF_000696425.1 Galeopterus variegatus
GGCGGAAGAGATCCTGAGGCCAGGAGATGCCGGTTTCTGGATGGTGGGGGAGGCAATCCTGAAGAGGACGTTCCTGTGTTGGATGTGCACTCAGAACGTGGCTGCACAGGGACCTGCCGGCTCCATCCAAGGCCCTGTGGGTTTCCCGGGTGGATTTATTTCAGCCCTCCCCTCCTTTGGCAGGACACACCGTGCTGAGCCTGTGGGTGCAGGATTCCCACATCCCGTGAACGGTGACAATGCAGTGTGCACACCTGCGAGCTGTGCAGTTCGTGGTTTCATATGATTAGCCCCCTGCCTGCCTCCTGCTTGGGTCAGGGAGCAGGGCTTTTCTTGTCCCCTTATAGTAGGGTTAGCAGATTTAGCAAATAAAAGCAGAGGAGGTATTTGGGCATATTTATATTAACACCACTGGTTGCTCATTCAAAACACAAATGTAGCTAGGCACTCTATATTTCATCTGGAAACCCTGCCTTAGCAGTTTGCACCTATGCATTCAGGTTTTGTATTGAGAGCTCCAGCACTGTAAAATTGTAAACCATCTACTTAGAATGTGCTGTTTTATTCCTAGATCAAACTGTCTTTTTCCACAAGGCTATGGGTTTTGATGTCACCTTTATGTTAAGCTATTTTCCATTTTCCATTAAGTCTGTTTCCAGATTTACCAACGTTTGCCATTGTTGCATTGTTCCATAAATATATTTATTTATGCACCAATATCACAATGTTTTAATGATGGCTACTTGATGATATGCTTTAATTTAAGGTAGGTCTAGCTCCCCAGATATTTTTCAGTGAAATTTTGGCTCATCTTGCTTGGTTGTTCTTCCAAATAAACTTTATAGTGAATTTGTTTGCCACATAAAAATATTTTTAAAATTCAAATTGTTAAACATGTATGTTAATTAAGCAAGGATTGACATCTTTATGACATTGAGTCTTCCCATCTAATAATTTTATTTGTTCAAGCACACTTGGTGTCTCTCAGGAGTGGTTTATAGACGTCTTCGTAGATTGTCTGGAAACTTCACGAGAAGCTTGATCTTGGGATGGTTCCTGTCTTCCCTCCTCTCCTCTCTTCTTTTGTTCTCTCCCTTTCTTCTTGCCATAAATAGTTTAATTTCTCCCATTATAGCGTCTAAGTGGTTTTTGTTTGTATATATTAAGGCTATCGAGTTTTTCATGATTATTTTACAACATGCTACTTAATACATTGACTTTTTTTTTGATAGTGGATTTTTACTGATTCCTCTGGCTTTACCTGATATATCATTTTATCATCTATTAATAAAAATGGCTTTATCTTTTCCTTTCCAATTCTTTCTCTTGGGTAATTGATTGTCTAATATCTCCAATACAGTGTTAAAGAAAAGGGAGTGTAGCGTATATCTTGTCTTTTTCCTGTATTTGGACTGGAAAAATATATATTTTGAATAATATATAATATGTTATATTTATGTTAATATGTAAATAATACATTATTTTAATTTATATATAATATGCATATTTATATATAAATAAACATATATACAATATATAAATGCAAAATGTGCAGTTACCTCAAATTAATAATAACAAATATATAACCAAAATATGAATATTGGAAAAATTTCCATGTACTTATATTTACATTGGCATCTGCCAATTTCCATCTTATGAAGTGTTTTTAATTTAAATAAATGATGCATTTTGCCAAATGCCTTTTCTGAATTCCTAGAGATGGTGATATGATTTTTCTCTTTAACTCTAATAAAAAAGTATGAAATGTTAAATTAAAATAGTTAATAGTTAATAACTTATAAGTTGAATTAATAGATTTCCTGTATTAAGTACTGCCGCGTTCCTGAAATACCACTTGATCATGATGCAGTAGTTCTCAGAGTGATGTTAGGTTTAGTTTGCTCATGGTATTTAAAATTATGCATTTACATTACTAAGTGAAATTGACCTGTAGCTTTCTGAAAAGATTCTTTCTTGTGCTTTCTTTGTCAGATTCGGGATCAATATTTGACTTTCTTCATTAAAAAAAAAAATGAGGTTCTCCTTCTTTTTCTATGCTCTAGAATTATTTAAGTGGCATAGGGATTTTCTGACACTTAAAGGCTTGGTAGCATTCCCTTGTGGGTTTCTCTAGGCTTGGTGTGTTTTTTTTAAATAGGGTTGTTTTTTATGTTTTCCTTTCATGTGATAATTTTTCTTTTAGAATTTCTCTGTGCCATTAATTTTGTTTTTGTGTTTCTTGGAAAAATATTTATCTAGGTTTTCAAATATGTTTAAAAACAAAGTTCACATTAGTGTCATAATTAAAAATAATTCTATTTTAATGGTGATTTCCTCAGTATCCTTTTCTGTTCTTAATAATTAATGCTTTCTTCTTTTTCTCTCTTTTTTATTAGATTAGCTATTGTTTTTGCTATTTTGCTGAAGTTTTTAATATATTTATTTACTTGTTATATTGTTTGATTTGGTACCTACCTATGTTGATTTTTTAATTTTCTCAAACTTTAATTTATGCTTTATTATAATTTCTTCCTTTGCTTTTTTTTTCATCTTTTTTTTCAGTATTTTATTTAAGTGATAAATTCACTTCTCTTTTTGTCATTTGTGCTTATGTAGGTGTTTGATGCTATATATTTTCCTCTATTTCATTTTAGGTGGATTATGTGGACTTGGGGCCATGTTTTCACTATTTTTTCCAAGAGTTTTTGAGGTTTGGTTTTTAATTTCCTATTTCACTCAAGAGTGTGTGTGCACATGTGTATGTGTAATTCACTCAAGAGTGTGCATGCGTGTGTGTAATTTACTCAGGCGTGTGCGTAATTCACTCAAGTGTGTGCATGCATGTAATTCACTCAAGTGTGTGTGCATGTGTGTAATTCACTCAAGCGTGTAAGTGTGTGTAATTTACTCAAGTGTGTGCATGTGTAATTAACTCAAGTGTGTTCGTGCATGTGTAACTCTCTCAAGTGTATATGTGTGTGTGTAATTCACCCAAGTGTGTGCATGTGTAATTCACTCACATGTGTGCATGTGTGTGTAATTCACTCATGTGTTTGGGTGTGTAATTCACTCACGTGTTTACATGTGTGTGTGTCATTCACTCTTGTGTGTTTGTACATGCGTGTGCATGTAGTTTTCTCCTCTTCCAACCCATGCTTTAACTTCACAATGGACAGCCTTTTTGCTTTTGATATTGTCAATTTTGATTCTCTATGTTTTGCATTAGGGCGAGACAATGTGGTTTCTATTATTTCTACTCTCCAGGATATATTGAAGTTCTCTTAGAAGCCTAAGTTATTTCAAGTTTTGAGAATGTTCCATATCTGAACTTAAATGAACTTAAAATGTAGTATATTATCTATTTAGGCTTAGAGTACAATTCATATAAGGTTTGTCTTATTGATTTGTTTTTTATGTCTTCTCTATTCTTTTTGTGTACTTGCTCTGTTTTGGATTGAATGTTTAGTGTTTTCTGCCTGTACCTCTTTATTTCCTATGGTTTCTGCATAATGAACATTGTATATATTGTGTAGATTGTGTGTATCTGTTAATGACTGTTAGATCTTCATTGTTTATTGTCTTTCAGTATCATAAAGTAAGTGTTTTTCTTTGTCTCATTACATGCTTTACTGTCTGAATTTCTCTGTGCTCTTGCCAGCCTTTGTCAAATATCAAGGTGTGGCACCTGATGACTTTTCAATTGCACTCACCTGCCTTAACCATATGTATTATTTTACCCATAATATCACTAAACTGTTCTTGTTCCTTTGTGTTTCCAGTAGACAACATAGTGTTGTATCACTAATATCAGAAATACAAGAGAAATTTTTACTTTAAATTCAATACAAAATGATTAAAAAGAAAATATGCTGAACAAGTTAATATCAACAGTACAACAACTTAGATAAAAGGGACACATTCATTGAGAAATAAATTTAAACAAAACTAAATTTAGATGGAACAACAAGTAAATAGTTGTAAGTCAATTAAATAAATTGAGTTAATTATCAAAAGCCTTCTCACAAGGAAATATCCAGGCCCAAGTGGTTTCACTGTGAATTGCATCAAACATCTAAAAATGGAATGACACCAATCTTACATCACATATTTTAGAAAATAGAGTAGGCAAAAATACTTCCCAGTCAGACCAAAAAAAGAAAAAAAAGAAAAGAAAAGATAATGTAAGGTATTTTTCATGAACATAGATCTAAAAACCAAAATCACACCTGAGCATAGATACAAATTAACTAATGATATATTAACAAACCAAACAGCAGTACATATCAAAAGACAGCACACAATAATCTAATGAAATTAATCCAGGAATACAAGTTTGTATTAACATTTTTAAAATTGTTAAAAATTGAACAAAAATTGTTTCCCTCTTTGTGCTATTGATTTACCATATCAATAACAGAACGTAATATGGATATTCACCATATTGATAGCACAGAGAAGGAAAAGCCATACAATCATTTTCATAGATGCAGAAAAAACATTTGTCAAAATTCAACACTCATTGATGTTAAAAATAAAACTCTTGGAAAACTTCTCAGGGAATTTATTTTATCTGCAAAAGGTTATCAATAAAAAAATCTATAACTCCACATTTAAAGGTGAAATATTGAATGATTTCTCCCTAAGATCAAGAATAAGGAACATATATACTCTTACCAATTCTGTTAATTATTGTACAAAAGGTCCTAAATGATATTGCAGTAAAGAATAAAAAATAATTAAAATAACAATGAGATACCATTACACACCTATTAGAATGATCAAAATCCAAAACACTGATGACACCAAATGCTGGTAATGATATGGAGCAACAGAAACTCTTATTCACTGCTGGTGGGAATGCAGAATGGTCCAGCCCCTGTGGAGGACAGTTTGGTAGTTTCTTACAAAACTAAGTATACTCTTACCAAAAGATTCAGCAATTGTGTTCCTTTGCATTCACCCAAAGGAGTTGAAAACTTGTCCACACAAAAACTGCACATAAATGTTTATCACAGCTTTATTCATACTGGCCCAAACTTGGAAGGAGTGTATGTCATTCAGCAGGTGAACAGATGAAGAAATTGTGGAACATTCACACAATGAAGTATAGTTCAGTGCTAAAAAAGAAAGGAGCTGTCAAGCCATGGAAAGACAGAGGAGAAATTTAAATGCATATTACTAAGTGAAGAAAGCCAATCTTAAAAGGCTGGATACTGTATGGTTCCAACTACATGACATTCTGGAAAAGGAAAAACTATGGAGATGGTGAAAAGACAGTTTCTGGGTGATAAGGGAGGGAGAGGTAAATGGGCAGAGCACGGAGGACTTTTAGGGCAGTGAAACTACTCTGTGTGACACTATGATGGTAGATACATGTGATTATACATTTGGCCAAACCCATAGAATGCAAAACACCAAAAGTGAACTCCCAGTTAAGCTGCGGACTTTGGGTGTAGGTTTATCAGTTGTATCAAATGTATGACTCTGCTTGGGATGCTGATAATGGGGGAGGCTGTCTCGGGGGGAACAGAAGGTATATGGAAAATCTATGTACCTTCCTCTCAATTTTTCTGTGAACCTAAAACTGCTCCATAAAATAAAATCTATTAAAAATAATGAAAAATACATAAAGAGCACATATATTTAAAAGGAAAATTGAACTCCACTTTCAGAGGACTTTTTTTGTGAATGCAGAAATTTCTAAATAATCTACAAAAAAACTAATCACAAATAGTTGGATTCAAAAGGTTTCAAGATACAAGGTCAGTATAAATATGTCAATAATTATTTTCTGAGCAGAAAATAATTGAAAAATAAAATTAAAAAGAACATGCCATTCACAATGCT
Organism: Galeopterus variegatus; assembly: GCF_000696425.1. Taxonomy (NCBI): domain Eukaryota; kingdom Metazoa; phylum Chordata; class Mammalia; order Dermoptera; family Cynocephalidae; genus Galeopterus; species Galeopterus variegatus. The sequence continues at coordinate 5,848 of NW_007738099.1, forward strand.
GTCTAAATAAATAAAATACTTTGGGATAAATTTTTAAAAAGATGTGCAAGATATCTACATTGAAAATTATAAAACATTAATGAGAAAACTAAAAGATTTAAATAAATGGCAAGTTATACCATGTTCATGAATTAGAAGAGTAAATATTAAGATGTCAGTTCACTACAAACTTTTCTATAAGTTCACTGCATTTAAATCAAAATCCCAGAAAACTTTTTTGAAGAATGGACTAATTGATTCTAAAATGAATATGTTAATGCAAAGGACCAAGACTATTCAAATCAATCATGAAAAATAACAACAAAACTTGGAGTACTTATATTACCTAATTTCAAGACTTACCATGGGATGCCATAATTAAGACAGTGAGGATCTGGCATAAATATTGACAAATAGATTAAAAAATAGAATAGAGAACCCAGTTACAGACCCTCACTTGAGCAGATGATTTTTTTCCAACAAAGGAATCCAAGCCATGCACTTGACAAAGTGAAGTCTTTTCAATAAATGGTGCTGAACAAAGCGATTCTTGTGAACACAAAAATAAACCTCAACTTCTACCTCACGCTATACAAGAAATCAATTTGGGATGCATTATGGATGTAAACTTACCGGGTAGAAGTATAACCCTTCTGAAAGTAACACAAAAGAAGCTGTTATGGGCAGATGTTTTCTAGACAAATTGCCTAAAGCAATAATCATAAAACAGATTATTGATAAATGGGTCTTCATCAAAATGTAAAGCATCTGTTCGAACACACATCATTAAGAAAAGGATGGTAAGGTGCATGTTGAAATTTATAATGGTTGAATTAAAAAAGTCAACAACAGGTTGAGAACAGATTCAGCCTACACAAAGGAAGAATGTGTGCAGTATGAGATAAATCGGAAGAAATCATTCAGGCTACAGCAGAGATGGAAAAGAGAGGAGGTAAGAATATGAAGACTTAGTGAGAGGGTCAAACTAAAACATAAAGACGGTGCCCAAAGGAGCAGCAAATTCAGGCACACGAAGGTATTACTTGACCAGAATAAGGACCTCAACCACAAGTACAGAAAGCACCGGCACAAGGAAGCAGAAAACTGAAAGGAAAAAAAAAAAAGTCACAATATGATACAATGTTGCTGCTGAATAAGGCAAAATAATGATCTTACTGCAGCCAGAAAGGCAGATGGTTTACAAAAGAACTGTGTGCCTGAAAGCCAGATTCTCAACTACTGCAGAGAAGCTCGGAAGACAGGACAACTGTTTTCAAATTGCGGAATGAAGATAAAATAAACTGAGATTTGTGTATCTAACAAAAACATCTTTCAAGAAGAAGAGTAAACAAATTCTCCAATAAACAGATACTGAGAGAGTTTTTCTCCAGCAGACGTCAACTCAGGAACTTCTAACAAATGGGCTTTAGGAAGGAAAAATACATATCAGAAGGAAGGTTGGAGGTGCATGAAGAAATGCCAAGAAAGAAATCAGAAACTCTAGTTCAATCTAAACAGTATTTACAAAACAGAAATGTCTCAGTTTTGTGTAATGTATATACTTGTGCGTGTGTTTGTATGTGTGTGTATATATATGTTTTGTGTACATTGGAAGAAACAATATTTGTAAAACTCATGGGATATACAGAAATTTGATGATATGCTAAATCATTAGAGAAGTTTTAGTAAGTTTCAAAAATTGTTATATGAACCATATTCTCTGATAAACATTTAAATAGATTGGAACTAAATAAGAAAAAAAAAGATAAACTCCAAATCACCATATGTGTGGAAAAATACACACATATTTCTTAGGAAAGGAGATGTAGAAGGGAAACAAACATCTAACAAATTCTTAGAGTGCATTCTATTCTTTTCTTCTTTTCTTGTTCTTGCTCTTGTTCTTCTTGTTCTTCTTGTTCTTGTT
>NW_007738099.1:8413-11780 GCF_000696425.1 Galeopterus variegatus
TTCTTCTTCTTCTTCTTCTTCTTCTTCTTCTTCTTCTTCTTCTTCTTCTTCTTCTTCTTATCATCATCATCACCATCATCATCATATTGGTCATTACAAGTGGCAATCTTTCCCCATACCCTCCACGTGGCCTATCACTTCCCACCCCACTTCCATCTTAATGGGGAAAAGTTAGGAGCCTGACAGGAATCAAATGTCCACTTGCCTGTGCTTCATGACAAGGAGAAATGAAGGTGTATGTCACGTACATAGCCCAACTTCTGAGCCTCCCAGATAGACTCAGCTCTACCTGCCCGCACCACTGCTCAGATGAGAGACCAACTGCAACCACATTTATTCCATCTCCAGCAGAGATGAGTGTCTCAGCCTCCAAGAATTAGGGTCACACTCCATCATGGAGACTGGTCTGCAGTCACAGAGACTGTGATGAAAATTAGTTCCAGGGGCTGCTGACAAGGCGGCAATGCCACAGAAGAGTCTAAATGTTCCATCACTAGCAGCCCACAATGTCAAGGTCAAGGCCTATGGGAAGTGTGGTCCCCTGAGCTCTGGGATGGGGTCATTTGTGTGAGAAGCCCTTCTTCCCTTCCAGGACAGCAAGATCCCCTGGCTGGAGACTACTGGAGACATTATCTGGAGACACGTCCTTTTCTGCCCTGGGGGGGCCTCCTCCAAGCCCACAATGTCAAGGTCAAGGCCTATGGGAAGTGTGGTCCCCTGAGCTCTGGGATGGGGTTATTTGTGTGAGAAGCCCTTCTTCCCTTCCAGGACAGCAAGATCCCCTGGCTGGAGACCACTGGAGACATTATCTGGAGACACGTCCTTTTCTGCCCTGGGGGGGCCTCCTCCAATCCTCACCATCTGCAGCATATTGCTACTCAGAGGCACAGAAGTGGACACCCCATTCTGGGAACCATGGGGTACATGAGAATCAACTACCACAGACTGACAAGGTTCAGAGGAGTTTGTTTGGGTGGGTCCTGAACCTGTTGGATGGGGTGTGGAATGTGGGATTGGGCAGGGAAGCAACCCGAACGTGGTGGCACTCACCTGGGACAGGGGACCCAAGGCTGTGGACAGAGATACTGTGTCCTAGCCCCTTGCTGGTGGCTCCTCAAACCCACACACACCAAAGACCCAGGGGTGAGGTGGGGGTGTTGATGCTGCCCTGGCACAGAATTAGAAAAAGTGTCAGGAGTGTAGGTAGCTGGTTGTGTTAGCAAGTCAGGACTTACTCTGAGAGAAGTGAGAATTCATCCTCTGACTATGCACGCTGGGGGGGACGAGGGGATGTTCTCTTCACTAAAGCATGAGAAGAGCCAAGGTTTATCCTCTCTCCTCTGGGGCTGACAGCAGATGGTGCTGTCATGGAGCATGACTCTCGTGCCAGTGGCATGATGGGGACATGAAGTGAGAGAGAACAGGGGGCAGCATCTACCTGCAGAGCTGAGGTGAACCTCATGACTGTCCTTGGTAGCATGGCCAAAGATCAGGCCCTCTGGTCCACCAGAACCTGTGGTGACCTGTGTTGGATAATGATGTTTCTTGTGAAAAAACAGAAGATGGACCAACTAGGGGGCTTCTCCACAGAAATCATGACAATAACACCAATTACAAGCACAATCCCAACTGGTAAATAGAAGGCTGACAATCATGGCCCTCAGCCAGAGTCCACATCTGTGCCAGTCACAGACCAAAGTGTGTTGATTAGAGGGGAGGCTGGCTTCCCTCCAGGAAGTTCCCTGCCACACTTAGCATGTGTGCAAGAAAAACATTTCTCTGGCCTTCGTCCAAAAGGGGACACAGCCCTTGGCTAGGGAAGACACTCCCTGGAGAAAGACACTTCTAGAATCTTCAAGAGCTGTTAGAAATAGGGACTTGGGGATCCAACATCATCAAGCTTGAAATGCTTCTTAAAATCCATCAATGGAGAAGATCAAAAACTTGCCCTAAGATGAGAAGGACAGAAGTCTACCTTGTGCTCTGAGCTCTGGACTGTGCCAATCCTCCTGCTTTCTATTGTAATATAGGAAGTCAGTGTCCTGATTATACTGAAATTCTGCAGATGTTGATGCTGGCTCACTAAATAGATGGCATTGTGCTAACTGGACCTTGTGACCAGGAGGTGAGGATTGCCCTAGATATATGAATAAGACATTTAGTTCCACAGGGACAGAGAAAATCACATGAAGATCTAAGGACCTGCCACATCAGTGACATTTTCAGGGGGTGGTGTGATCCAGTTAGCTCAGGGCATCCTCCTGCCCTGTAAGATAGCACACTGTTGCAGGTCGCACTTGCTGCCACCACTGAGGAACAGCACAGCACAGTGGACTGGTTAGGATTTTGGAAGTACTATCCACACTGGACTTGAAACACTAATTCAGCACAGCTGGAAAGCTGTCAGGGGTAACTGGAGCCCAGATCAGGAGATTTCTCTGCAGGAAGATCAGCCTGATATACAAACTGGCTTGTCTCTGGGCTGTGTGATTCAGTGCTAAAGTACCTCCATGGATAGGGATGATGAGTGGGGTCTGCAGGTGGGAGAGCCACAGAGTGTGTGTCAAGAGCTACATGTCATGAGCGGGCACAACTGGGCCCTCTGACACACAGGCTCCAGTGAGCCCAGGAGTGATCACCAAAGATAGAAGTGTCACAGGGAGCACCATGTGAGCAGGTCCCAGGCACCGATGAAATACTGAACTCTGTTTCCCTGACTCTCCATTAGTTCATACCTTTGACCTCAGAGGGAACACCCCATGATGAATGTGACCATGCCTTTTTCATGCAAGCCCAGACAATTTTAATAGTAAAAAGAGGTTCTATTAACCATTTTGCTGGGACCCCAGGCATAGTCAGAACTCTGCCAGCAGCAAGTCTGCTGTCCACCCTGAGGGGTGCTGCACACCAATGCCAGGCACTCGCGAGTGGGCTCTCAGAGGAACAAGATGGGAGCATCCGGTATAAGGAGATCTTGAGGAAAGATGAGGGTGGACCCATGAGAGCAGGTGCAAAGTACTAAGATCTTTCAATTTCCCATTAATACTTCCCAGAAGGCGTGGATTCAGAGGAGGCTCTGAACAGCAGTGGTGGGTACTGTGTAACGGAGTAAAGGACTGTTGTAGCAAAACGTGCCTATTGTTAAGGAAAACTGAGATAGCTACAGCCAGAGAAAATGCTCATTTCTTAACTTTATTTAAAAGTTAAAGGGAATAATTCATAAATAGTTTTTGCTTTATAATAAAGAACTATATAAAAAAAATCCACAATACCTTTTTAGACTCAAAGATTCTTGTGCTTTGTTAAGGCCTTTTAACAATACGTGTTAGAGGCTTTGTCTTTCATCATTTCTTTTTTTTTTCTTTTT
>NW_007738099.1:11905-42332 GCF_000696425.1 Galeopterus variegatus
AGGCCTTTTAACAATACGTGTTAGAGGCTTTGTCTTTCATCATTTCTTTTTTTTTTCTTTTTGTCTTTTTTCGTGACCGGTAAAGGGATCACAACCCTCGGTGTTGTGCCTGCACCATGCTCAACCAGTGAGCGGACCGGTCTCTATATGGGATCTGAACCCTTGGCAGGAGCGCCGCTGCGCTCCCAAGCGCTGCACTCTACTGAGTGCGCCACCGGGCCAGCCCTTTCATCATTTCTACCATTCACGAAGATGTTAAACATCACAGGAGAGTTATAAAGTCTGCAAAGAATTTGAGAATGTGGGGTAGTTGGCTCCTGATTCCTTTCCAAAATCAAGGGTTAATGTATGTGGGGGGTTAATTCTTTAATTCCTTTGTAGTTGACTCAAGAATAATGTAGGAAAACTTTTTAATATTTTGATAAATTTCCTTCTAGTACATCATTCTATGTATCTATCAATCTGCCATCTATCTATCATCAGTATCTAAAAACCTTAGTGGGAGATTTTTGATTTCTCAACCAGCAACATGAATTCAAAGCACACACAGTCCTCAAACAAAGAGACAAATGGAAGGTGAGGGGAGGAAATTTGTTTTTTTCTTTCCACAGTATAATCTATATTTTGGTGATGTGATACAGAGATCTTGGTGATACATAAAGTTTATAGACAGCATCCCTAGTCTATTCCATGTGCTTTCCATAGCAAGGAAAACTCATCATGAGTATCAGGGCACATTAGGGGACTTTGGCCAAGGCTTTCCCAGAACGTCTACTCTAAGGAGATATCAAAATTCAGTTAAACGCTTCCCTACTGCTGTGTATTTAGGCTGTTGCCAGTATACATGTTTATAAATAATGCTGCCATAAACATACTTCTTTGTCTGCATCCAAATTACAGAGGTGAAGATGTGATTCCTAACACAGAAATAGTGAGTAAAAGAATTTGGATTTTTAAAGAACTCTGATAGAAAATTCCAAGTGAATTTACAGAATTCTAATACCTATATTCCCATGATCTCTTTTAATCATCTTTTTTGGCAAGATTTGGTATTCTTATTTAGATATATTTTATGCTTTTTTGGTATGTAAATTCTGATGTCTGATATTTTTGCATTTTGTTAATGGTATTGTTCACATATTTATTTGTTGACAACTTTTCTCTTTAGATATTTGCATTTATTCCTATTTTAGTGTTCCTATTTTATTATCTGTGAGTCTTTTTATATTAAGGTCATTGACTCTTTATAGTCCTCGAAGCTAATAATTTTCTGAATTCATTGAGTTTAATTCTGAGAGACAGAGAGAGGGAAAGGGAAGAGGAGGGAGAGAGAGGAAGGGAGGGAGGGAGAGGAGAGAGAGAGAGAGAGAGAGAGAGAGAGAGAGAGAGAGAGAGAGAGAGAGAGTCTGAGAGACAGAGAGAGGGAAAGGGAAGAGGAGGGAGAGAGAGGAAGGGAGGGAGGGAGAGGAGAAAGAGAGAGAGAGAGAGAGAGAGAGAGAGAGAGAGAGAGAGAGAGAGAGAGAGATTGAGGATTTTCCCTTTCCTCACTCAGTTGCCTAATGGAATTATGCCTAAGCTGGTGGTCAATTGGCCCTATTTTAAGTGTACTTATTCAGAGCGGTAATATTGCCATATTTACCAAATATTTTAGTTTGTTCTTTACATCTTTACATGTTGGCTGTTTAATTAAGGGTTAGGGTTATAGGTGTGGGGAAATGTGAGGTGATATGCCCATAAACACTCTGTCAAGAAAGTGGGACTCAGAAAACTGGAGGGTATTGTCAATCACAATGAGATATCCTTAATTTCTCAGTTATCTTTTGTGCCAAAAAAGGCAAAAAATAAGCAAAATGCACAAAAGGGATTAAGATTTAGGGAAGTTTTACTGTGAAGCTGATGGAAGGTCTGGGAACAGAGGATGAGAAACCTACATGAACATCTTGAGAGGGGTGTCTGTAAGACGGCAAGACCCTGACTCTTCAAACCTTAACCACACACTGTTGGTGTCGGATCAGAGTGTAATGAAACGCATGAGCTTTGGATTAGTAGTGTGATGTTTTCTTATTTGAGCTGGCTTTGTCTCTTTATTTGTGGTGGTGATTCTTTTCTTTTGTAAAAGGGCATGTTAGGCTGAATGGTCATCCCCTCACCTAACCCAACCATCTATTACGTCTCTTAGCATCTATTGATTTGTATGGGATTGGTTGTTGTGACTTAGGCCATGGGGTGCCCAGATATTTGGCTAAACATTATTCTGGGTGTTTCTGTGATAGTGTATTTGGATGAGATTAGCATTTAAATCAATAGACTGAGTAAAGCAGATTGTCCTGCATAATGTGGTGGGTCTCATCCAATCAGCTGAAAGACTGAAAGAACAAAAAGGCTGATTCCCTCTCCCCCAAGTAAGAGAGAGCTCCTCCTGTCTGATGATCTTTGGGCTGGACATTGGCTCTGCAGATTTTGGATTTGCCAGCCCCCACAATCACGTGAATGAATTCTTTATAATACATATGTGTATGAAACATAATATATATAATATAATCCACATAAAATGCTATATAATATCTCTATCTCTGTGTGTATATAATACATATAATTTATTTAAAATCTGTGTATAATCTCTCTTTCTGTGTGCAAGTGTGTGTTCATCTCACACATTTGTTCATGTGTGTGTACATGCACATGTGTTTGTGTGTGTGCATGCAAGTTCATGCATGTGTGCATGCGTGTGTGGCTGCACAGAGAATTGGAAGGAAGCAAGACTGGAGAGGTAGGGTGCGGCCACCACATAGAGACCGCAAATCCTTCTTTCAGAAGTGGTCAACTTCTCTCTGGTATGTATATAGTTCTGACTTTGAAAGACGATGGAAAATTACTACTCATGCATGTAAATGTAGAGAGAAACAAATTCACAGAGGTACTTTCCCAAATAAAATGTTGAATTGGGTGGACTTGAAAATGTAGCTAGCTCCTGGAAATTATAGAGAAATTCACTTACCCCAGTTTTCATTCTTGAGTCTTAGAGAAGTCCTCACCAAGTAAAATACAAATTAATATGTTTTGTGAATACCCACAGGCACCCTATTGAGATTCTTTTATATGATAAGCTTTACCAATCTGTTTCAAGTTTTTATTTTTTAAAAAATTTAATCTGTGCTTAAAAATTAATTTATATCTTGAAAAATGACAAAGCTCCTTACTAAGTCATAACCGGGTCCAACAAGATAACAGTTGAATAGATGAACTTCTTGCCTTTTTTTTGCATAGTGATTAGACTGAAAGTAGACATATTTTTGCAATCTAATAATAACTAAAATTAAAATGACCTTTCAGTGTTACTTTTTAGCAGTGTCTACAGCTCTGTGATTTCACTGTATTCATAAAATGAAAACGTTATGAAAATCTTACATTAAAAAAAAAAACTATAGGCAATGCAATACATAGGTTCATGGCAAGAAAATGTTAAATTAACAAGAGTGCAAAAATGCCCTTTATTATTCAAATGTTTTATTTTTGTTTTTTAATCTTAATTTAATTTTATTTTTGCAGCTGGCCTGTACAGGGATCAAAACCTCGACCTCTGTATTATCAATCGCTTTAACCAACTGAGATAACAAGTCAGTCCTTCATTCATATGTTTTTATTATGTTTTCTGATAATTACATAATAAAGAGTGGGTAGATATCTTCAGTACAGAACTTTTTCAAACATGTTGTTCTTGATAAATCGTACTAGGCAATTACCGGTATGTATTTTTTTCACGTGAAATAGATAATTAGCAAGATAATATGAATTTACCTTTTATGAAATTCTGAAACAATCTTTATGTCAGATATCAATATATGTTGACAGAAAGGGCCTCTGACTGGAAGTCAGAGATAAGAGGCCTGGTCCTGGCTCTGGGTGTTTTGGGATTAGTGGTTTAGCCTTTCTGAGTCTCCAGGATGTCGTCTGCATAATATAAGTGCATTTAGGCCATACACTTCCTTATCTCTCTTTCACTTGTGAAGTGACCAGACTTCCCTATGTATCTAGGATTCAAGGAATTTGTGGAGTGTTATACACCTGAGTCTCCAGGATGTTGTCTGCATAATATAAGTGCATTTAGGCCATACACTTCCTTATCTCTCTTTCAATTGTGAAGTGACCAGACTTCCCTATGTATCTAGGATTCAAGGAATTTGTGGAGTGTTATACAGTTTTTGTGTAATTGTGCATTTAAGCCCATGCAATATAGTTTTGGTTCATATGATACTAAGAAGAAAACAAATAATAAAGCATTACTGTTAGTATAGTTTGTTGTTCTTGGAAGTCAGTAATTTCGATGAGCAGCCCAGTGATATCATCTTATAGCCGTCACTGCACTTTAGTAACAAAGGGGTTTGTTGTCTCCACAGAAGGAACTGTTTCAGATGATCAGTATAAATCAGATCAGATGATTGGTTTAAAATGATATTTCTATTGAGATAATATAAATAATTGAGCAAAGATTTTTTGACCACGTATGTTGGTCCAGAGTCTGTGTGGGCACCATGAGCATCTGTTTTAAGCATAAATCATGCAAAATCATTTCCCCTGTGAACACGAGGAACAACCAGTGGTCAGATTTTTTGATCTGGTACAGCCGGTGAACACTCTAGAGGAGCTGTGGATACCTCTCACAGCGAGGGAAGCAGAATATTTTGTAAGGTGGTAAATATGGGGAGGAAGGGATCAGTTCTGAACTGATTGCTCTCTGCAGGGATTAGTGAAAGTGAGGATTCATTAGGGATTAGGGGCTGCCATGAGTAAGGGCAGTTTAGCAATTGGGTATCCAATTTCTAGGTGAAAATAGCAAAGCAGTTCTAGGGTGTTATAAAGAAAGCGATAGCCACCCAAAGTGGGGGTCATTATCGTATTTTACAGCTGCTACATAACCTTGGAGAAAGCACCTTCTCAAAATCTGCAGGTGGCTTTTTTTATCTGTCCTCCAAGTTTGATCAATGACAGGGCTGTGCTTTTCCTTTAATAATCTAGCTGATTATTATTGTTTCAACCCCACATAAGTTTATACAGCTTCAAAATATGAGGAAGCGTCTTATTTAGTATGTTAATATGTTTCTACATAGCATATCATAAGGTACTTTAGAGAAGGAAGATGGAGAGTCTGATGGAGAGTGTTGAAATTTCAGAGGATTGGTTAATTCAATGCAAGGGTGTGTAGACTCAGCAGCCACTAAGATGGCTTATGTTCCACCTGTAACACTTAACTTAGGTATAACATCTCATCTTCGTCAGCATTCACTCTTCATTCACAAATGCCAGTGGTGCTGCTTGTGTACAAGTCAATGTGAGATGAAACAAGGCGAGGCAGGAGCTGTCCTCCCCACACCAGAACTGGTTCCCAGACATGCAACACACACGCAGGAGTAGCCAGTAACACACTCTTTGCTTACTCTTGCTCCTCTCTTTCCTTTTTAAAAATTCCTCTGCTGTTCTTTCCTGATTGTGCTGTTCCAGATGGAAACAGATTTGGTAGCATGTTGAGAGATATTTGCTTGTCCAACAGAAGCAACTGTATCCGACAATCAGTAGAATGTGATTCACCATGGGTTGTAATGTTTGTAAACTGTTTTTATGATTTTACTGCATCTAGAGTGTAAGCCTTTCCACGTTCTTGTTCCCAGCTGCAACGCGAGCCCAGTCGTTTGTTAAATGGAGAGTTCCAGGTGCCATCACTGTTACCACCTCTGTCTCCACTGCTGGCTTCTTTGGAGTGAGGACCAGACTTTGTTGGCATGACCACATGGTATCCACTGTGCTGGGATCCACCGAGGTCCAATTCAACTGGAACCACGGACACTTGGCTCCTTCTTTGCCTTCTGAATTCAGATGAAGTATCTTGCCACAGTATAGAGGTTAAGCTGTCATACTGTTTGTCAGAGCAGCCTCGTATGAGAATCCAGAAATGTGGAGGAATTAGGACACTGTGGGGGGTTCTTTGACCAGTGATTAACAGAAAAGAGAGAGCAGACAAATCCCTCTCCCTGTCTCCCTCCACGCATCCGTTCTGAGGACCTGTCTGGAGATACCTGGTGGCTGAGTGCCCAGCCGTTTCCACTGAAGTTGGGTTCACTCCATCATGTACCACCTTGGATGTTTTCCCCTCTCTTCTCCCTTCCTTCCTTTTTTTCCTCTTCAGTCATAATGTGCTGGAATTGCACTTCCTAATCAAATCTGAGCACACAAACTTTGCCTGATCATCTTTCCAGGGAACAAAGAGAACTAAGAAAACTGCTACCATAATTCATCTTAAGAGGCCATCCTGCAGGCTGGCAGTTTGGAGTGAATTGTCTACCTACCTCAGTTCTTAGCATGTCATGATGAGGAAATTGTGAGCCCCATTCCAGGAAGAAGCATCCTATCCACAGCCAGGAGCATGCTCTGTGGGAAACAGCACTCTTCATCTGGAAAGCACTGTCCAGTGGCTGTGGCTGGCTCCTCTTACGTAAGTGGCCATGAGTATGGAAATTAATCACCATCTGGGCATCACTGGGTTCACCATGTCACGAGGCTCTTGGATGCAGCAGAACTTCTTTGGTGATGCTCACAGTACATTTGGGGTCAGGCAGGAAGGCAAGACCAGATTACTTCAGCAGGGAGACACCCATGCCACCTGCTTTGTTTGCTGGGAAGCCTTGCCCTCAGCTCAGACCTGGTCTCAAGGGAGGCTTCCAGCATGAGCTGACAGAGCATAAAGGGACTCAGGCCACATTCCCAGAGTTCTACAGTGTGATGCGGTAGACAGAATGGATGTCTGCTGCACCACAGCCTGGCTCAGCATCGTCCCTAAAGAGCTGTGGTGGAGAGAAGTCCCCTAGGTCAGTGTAGAGCTGAGCATGGCATCTGGGTTTCTATTTCATTTTTTTTTATTTTTTAAATTAACTAATTTATTTATTTTGAATATTCATGAGATACAAAGCTAATTGTCTCCCCTCCTGCTCATGATGTGGGGGCTAGATTCATATTGGGGACATACCCATTACCAGAAATTGCTTTTGTACCCTTTGTCCCCTTCCAATTATCTCCCAACCTTCCTCCGCATCCCCCCTCCCCCCTCCCCTCAACTTTAATTTGTAGCCCTAGGAATGTTCCCTCCCTTTGTTGGATCACGGCACTACTGTGGTCTTTCTTTCCCGCCTTCTTTTCTCTCTTAGGTCCCACAAATGAGTGAGCACATGAGGTATTTATCCCTCTGTGCTTTGCTGATTTCACTCAACATAAGTTTCTGCAGGTTCATCCATGTTGTTGCAAATGGGAGTATTTCATTCTTTTTTATGGCAGAGTAGTACTCCATAGTGTATATATACCACGGTTTCCTTATCCACTCATCTACTAATGGACATTTAGGTTGGTTCCATACCTTGGCTATTGTAAACAGAGCTGCAATAAACATGGGAGTGCAGGTATCCCTTCGACATGATGATTTCCATTCCTCTGGATATAAACCCAGAAGAGAGATTGCTGGATCATACGGAAGATGTATCTGTAGTTGTTTTAGAAACCTCCAAATTGTTTTCCAAAGTGGTTGTACTAATTTACAGTCCCACCAATGCTGCAGTAGTGTTCCCTTCTCTCCACACCCTCACCAGCATTTGTTTTTCACCGTCTTTTTGATTATAGCCAGTCTTACTGGAGTGAGGTGGTATTTCAATGTGGTTTTAATTTGCATTTCCCTGATGACTAGTGATGTTGAGCATTATTTCATATATCTGTTGGCCATTTGTATGTATTCCTTTGAAAAATGTCTATTCAGCTCCTTTGCCCATTTTTTAATTGGGTCATTTATTATTATTATTATTATTTTACTGTATAATTGCTTGAGTTCTATGTATATTCTGGATATTAGTCTCTTGTCGGATGCATAGTTGCCAAAAATTTTCTCCCACTCTGTAGGTTGTCTTTTCACTCTGTTGATTGTTTCTTTTGCTGTGCAGAAGTTTTTAGTTTGATATAGTCCTGTTTGTTTATTTTTTTCTTTTCTGCTTATGCTTTTGGGCTCATGTTCATAAAGCCCGTGCCCTGACATAATGGCTGAAGTGTTTCACCTATATTTTCCCTTAGTAATGTTATGGTTGTGGGTCTTATACCTAGGTCTTTAATACATTTTGAGATGATTTTAGTGTATGGTGAGAGGTGCATATCAAATTTCATTCTTCTGCATATGGATATCCAGTTTTTCCAGCACCACTTGTCGCAGAGGCAATCTTTTCCCCAATGTAGATTTTTGTTGCCTTTGTCCAATATCAGATGGCTATAAACCTGAGGAGTGATTTCTGAGTTCTCTATTGTACTCCACTGCTCTAAATGTCTATTTTTATACCAGTGCCATGCTGTTTTGGTTACAACAGCTTTGTAGTATAATTTGAAGTCAGGCAGAGTTATGCCTCTGGCTTTGTTTTTTTTTTTTTTTCTTTCACCTCCTTGGTTAAATTCATCCCTAGGTATCATATTTTTTGGTGACAATTGTAAATGGGCTTACTTTCTTTATTTCTCTTTCTGTTAATTCATTATTTGAGAATGCAAATGCTACTGATTTGGGGGCATTTATTTTGTATCCTGCAATGTTACTGAACTCATTAACCAGCTCTAGGAGTTTTTTGATAGAGTCTTTAGGTTTTTCTATATATAATATCATGTTATCTGCAAATAGGGGAAGTTTAACTTCATTTTCTCCAGTCTGGATTCCCTTTATTTCTTTCTCTTGCCTGATTGCTCTAGCTAGTACCTCCAGCACTATGTTGAATAGAAGTGGTGAGAGGGGACATCCTTGTCTTGTTCCTGTCCTTAAGGTAAAGGCCTTCATTTTTTTCCCCATTCAAAGTAATACTGCTGGTGGGCTTGTCATAAATGGCTTTTATTGTATTAAGATATTTTCCTTCTATACCTAATTTATTGAGAGTCTTTATCATGAAGGAATGTTGAATTTTGTCAAATGCTTTTTCTGCATCTATCGAGATAATCATATGGTCTTTGTCCTTGAGCTTGTTGATGTGATGTATCACATTTATTGACTTTCATATGTTGAACCATCCTTGCATCCCTGGGATCAACCCCACTTGATCATAGTGCATAACTGTTTTAATATGTTGCTGTATTCTAATTGCTAATTTTTTTTTGTTCTTTTTGAGACCGGTTGCACCGCGCTCAGCCAGTGAGCGCTGTGAGTGTACTGGTTGTCCCTATATAGGATCCAAACCCACGGCGGGAGCGCGGCTGAGCTCCCAGTGCCGCACTCTCCCGACTGCGCCATGGGCTCGGCCCTAATTGCTAATATTTTGTTGAGGATTTTAGCATCAAGGTTCATCAAGGATATTGGCCAGTAATTTTCTTTTTTGTGTGTGTCTTTATCTGGTTCTGGTATCAGAGTTATGTTGGCTTCATAGAATGAATTTGGGAGAGTAGCATCTGTTTAAATTGTTTGGAACAGTTTCACGAGAATTGGTATTAACTCCTCTTTAAAAGTTTGATAGAATTCAGCTGTAAAGCTATCTGGACCCGGTTTTTTTTTTTGTTGGAAGATTGCTAATTACCGCTTCAATCTCCTTTCTTGTTATTGGTCTGTTCAGCTTTTCTATTTCTTCTTAGTTCAGTCTTGGTAATTATATGTGTCTAGAAACTTATCCATATCTTCCAGATTTTCAAATTTGTTGTCATACAGTTGTCTATAATAGTCTCTAAAGATTCTTTGTATTTCTGTGGTATCAGTTGTAATGTCTCCCTTTTCATTTCTGATTTTTGTTATTCGTGTGTTCTCTGTTCTTTTTTTTGGTTAATCTAGGTATTGGTGTGTCTATTTTGCTTATCTTCTTGAAAAACCAACTTTTAGTTTTGTTAATCTTTTCTATTGTTTTTTGGGTCTCTATTTCATTTAGTTCTGATCTGATTTTAATTATTTCTTTCCATCTACTGCCTTTAGGTTTGGATTGTGGCTGTTTCTCAAGTTCTTTAAGGCATAGTGTTAGGTCATTTATTTGGAGTCTTTCCATTTTTTTGATATAAAGATTTACTGCAATAAATTTGCCTCTTAGTATTGCTTTTGCAGTATTCTAGAGGTTTTGGTATGATGTATCTTTATTTTCATTACTTTCTATAAATTTTTTGATTTCCTGTTTAATTTCTTCTTGGACCCATAGGTCATTCCAGAGCCTATTATATATTTTCCATGTATTTGTATATATTCCACCATTTTGCTTATTGTTTATCTCCAGTTTTAGTCCATTGTGCTCTGAAAAGATTGTTGGAATGATTTCTTTCTTTTTTTTTTTTGTCATTTTTGTGACCAGTAATTGGATCGCAACCCTTGGCTTGGTGTTGCCCACACCGTGCTCAGCCAGTGAGCGCACCGCGCTCAGCCAGGGAGCGCACCGGCCATCCCTATATAGGATCCGAACCCACGGCGGGAGCGCCACTGTGCTCCCAGCGCCGTACTCTCCCGAGTGTGCCATGGGGTCGGCCCAGGAATGATTTCAATTTTTCAAAATATGCTGAGACTAGATTTGTGACCTAATATGTGGTCTATTCTGGAGAATATACCATGAGCTGATGAGAAGAAAGTGTATTCTTTAGCTGTTGGGTTAAATGCTCTGTATATATCTGCCAAGTCCAGTTGGTCTAGGGTGTAGATTAAATTCTGTGTCTGTTTGGTGACTTGTTGCCTGGAAGTCCTGCCCCATACAGAGAGAGGGTTGCTTGATCACTCACTATTAATGTATTAGGACCTATCTCCTTCTTTAGGTCTAAGAGTGTTTGCTTGATATATCTAGGTACTCCGGTATTGGGTTCATGGATGTTTATGATTGTTATGTTGTCTAGCTGGATAGTTCCCTTTATCATTATATAATGGCCTTCTTTGTCTTTTTTAATGTTTTTGGTTTAAAGTTTATTTTGTCCTGTATAAGAATAGCTACAACTGCTCATTTTTGGTTTCCATTTGCATGGTATATCTTTTTCCATCCCTGCACTTTTAGTCTATGTGTGTCTCTACAGGTGAGGTGGGTCTCTTGAAGATAGCATATACTTGGCTCTATCTTTTTAATCCAGTCAGTTAGTCTGTGTCTTTTGAATGGGGAGTTTAGTCCATTCACATTTAGAGTAGTTATTGAGAAGTGTAGTTTAATTCCTGTCATTTAATTGCTACTTGTTTAGGTGGTTTAAATATCTTTTGATCATTATTTCCCCTTTCATATATCTTATTCAATGTTAGTTGGGAGTTTAAGGTGGAATGGTCTAGCTTCTTTCTCTTTCTTGCTGTCATTTTTGTTTTAACTGTGGGTTTTGCTCTTTTTTGTGTATTCATGATGATGGTCACCATTATTCAGAATCTAGATGAATGACTCTCTTAAGAATTTCTTGCAGGGCTGGTCGTGTGGTGGTGAAGCCCCACAACTTTTGTTTGACTGGGAAGTACACTATTTCTCCCTCATTTCTGAAAGAGAGCCTTGCTGGGTAAAGAATTCTTGGCTGGCAGTTTTTTCTTTTAGTATTTTTAATATATTGTTCCACTTTCTTCTGGCCTGTAGGGTTTCAGTTTAGAAAAGCATCTAAAAATAAACAAACATCTGTTAGTTTGATGGGGGTTCCCCTATATGACCTGATGCTTTTCTCTTGCTGCTTGTAGAATTCTCTCTTTGTCTTTGAGCTCCACAAAGTTAACTGTAATATGTCTTGGGGAGGATCTCTTTGGGTTGAATCTGTTTGGAGACCTTTGAGCTTCCTGGATTTGAAGGTCTATATCTCACCCTATACCTGGGAAGTTTCCTGTTACTATTTCCTTGATTATGTTTTTGATACCTTTTCCCTTCTCCTGCCCTTCAGGAATACACACAATTTGGATGTTAGAGGGATTGAGGTTGTCTGCTATCTCTCTTAGGTTTTCCTCATTACCTTTAATTCTTTTTTCCTTTTTTTGTCTGCCTGAGTTATTTCAAAAAGGCCATCTTCAAGCTCTGAAATTCTTTCTTCTGCTTCCTTTACCCTGCTGCTCAAGCTCTCAGAGTTTTATTATTATTATTATTTCATTGAGTGAATTTTTCATTTCTAGAAGTTCTGCTACACTCTTTTTTATGGTATTAATCTCTTTGTAGATTTCCTCCTTCATATTCTGGATGTTTTTTCTTGTTTCATTGTGTTCTCTAGTTGAGTCTTCCCTTATTTCTTCAAGTTTTCTTAAGATCATTACTTGAAATTCTTTTTCAGACATTTCAAGGATTCCCTGTTCCATGGAGTCTGGCTTTGGGGCATTACTGTATCCTTTTGGTGGTGTCATTTCTTCTTTATTGCTTGTACTTCTAGTGTTCTTTCTCTGATGCTTGGTCATTTGTTAGGGGGCTTGCTTCTTCTGTTACACTGAGGTTGGCTGTGGAGTGGCCTTGGTTGCTACTGGAGGGGGGCAACTGTCTTACTTGACAGTAGGTGTGGTGGTGGTTATGTAAACCAACTTGGTTCTGGTTCCCATTCTAGAATCTGTGGTCATAGAATGAGCCCCTATGGGCTCTGCTGGGCGTAACTCAGTGGGTTGGATCCATAGGCTGGTGCTCCCCCCTGGGTCTGAGGTGGGATGAGGCGCCACATGGAGTCATGCAGTTCCTCTGGCTGGATAGTGCTGGTGGGCTCACCTGCATGGTGCCAGTTCAGGGTGGGACCTGGAGCTCCCCCCCTGCCTTGGTCCAAGGCATGGGGTGGGGGGGGGGCATGTGGAGCTGCACAGTTCTGCTGGCTGGCTGACTCGTGCTGGTGGGCTCACCTGCATGGTGCCAGTTCGGGGCAGCTTAACTCAAATTTTGTAGTGCCTAGTTTGTCAATATTCTCTGCCCTTTTGCCTTATGTCTCACACATTACAGCCTTTCTGGGGTGGGAGCCAAGAGCTGGTGAACAATGGCTGCCCTGAGGACCGACTTGCGTGATGCCCATCAGATCCAAGCTGAGTGCACACTGCGAGCACTATAGCCTGCTACCACTTGGCTGCTGGTCAGAGAAGCTCACCTGAGCTCCACCTGCAATGTTCAGAGCCTGAAAACAATTTCTGAGTTGTGAAGTCCACAGTCTAGGGAACCCAGCTGGTGAGAGCCTTGGTGGTGGCAACAGTGACAGCAGAGTATCACATCACAAAATAGTGGAGCAGAGAGCCTGGGTTTCTATTTCATGTGTAGGGAGATAATAATTATGAATATATGCCGATTCATGAGGTATGGTAAATACCTGAGCTGGGTGGAATAATCTTGTTCTCGATGTCAGCCTGCTTCTGCCATAACCCCCTTCCCACACCAGTGCTTGCACAATGGACCAGTGGACATAGTGGTACTTTCAGCAGGGATGGAGTTTGGGCTAGGTGGATCTAGCTATTACCATTGCTGGATGTCCAGCATCCCAGCAGCAGACACCAATGCTTAGTTCTGAATGTGACACCACTCCTTGGGGGAAAATGTTCTGCAACAGAGAGCAGGGCAGTTACATCAGGCTCCCTCCTCACCAGAAATGATGCAGACTGTGGATATATGGGTGCCCTTCCTGCCCAGTGCACCTAAGCCAGCACAGACCTCTGAGGCTAAACTGCCTGGTCAAGACTCTAATTCATACAACCCCACCTCACCAAAAAAACTCATGTTAGGGAGAAATAAATAGGGGTGCACCCACGGCCTAGGGACATGGAATGTCCTCTTCTGTCCTTGTAGCTCATTCCAAACTCCTGGAGGTGGCTGGCGAATAGAGTGGTGGGAAAGCTGCTGGATACTCAGCTCAGATGCAGCTTCTTCCTTCAGTGTTTCTAGAACTCTTACTATTATTCTAGGGAGAGATGACAAACACGCAAGGCAATGTGGAAGCACATTGGGATAAGTGGCGAGAATGGAGTGCACTCAGTGTGATGTTAAACGCCTCTTTTGCCAAGAAAGACATCTAAAGTCACAGTACTGTTGTGGGCACGCATTGAGATTTTCAGAACATTTATGGTAGTTGTAATATTATACACATTTATTTAAAAATAATTTTAACACAAGTCCTGTACATTATTAGAAGGCTGTATTGAAATTGGGAAAGTGACTATATTGTTTGTACAAACATCATTGAGACTTTTTGTTTATATTGAGAAATAGATTCTTATGCAGTGAAAGGATCAAAAATTGAGTAATGTCAAACTAACCTTGCATTCCTGGGATAGACAATATTTGGCAATGAAGTGTCTTACATATATTTGGTAATGAACTATTATACATATCTATAATATTAAATGCACACATAATCATAATATATACATAAAATATATTCTTTTACTTTGCCAATATTTTATTATTTTCTTACCTCTTTTAATGAGTGATATTAACTTATAATATCGTTTAGTCCTCAGGAGGAATTGATTTCAACATTATATTAAGTCTCAAAATAAACGTGCTGGGAATGTTCTTTCTGCTCTTCTTGGGAAGATTTTATGTAAGAATAGAATGATCAGTCTATTTGGTAGAATTAGCTTTTCCCACCAGTTCTACCAGTTCTACCAGGTTGTACTGGAAGAAGGAATGACCTGAAGGGTCATCCTGAAGGAATAAACCCAAGCATAAACAAATCACTGGATAAAGTTTCTTTTCTGACCTCATTATTAGTAATGACACATGGAATTTAAAGCTCGCCTGAGTTATAATGGTCCATCTGTTAAGGATCACATTTTATCTTTGTTGGGAAAGTTTTTTAAAGATTCTTCATCAAAATATATTTAGCTGGGACTTTTCTAGACATAATTCCTGTCGCTTTTTTAATTCAACTGTATTGAAGTATAACTGATAAGCAATTATCTACATATTTTAAAGGGTAAATTTGAGGAAATTTCATATATTATGTAAATGTCCAAGAAACTATCAACACAATTAAAATAATGAACACATCATTCTAGAAAGTTTCTTGTCTCCTCAGCCCCTTACCCTAGGCAACAATTTCTGCTATGTTTTCTAATTTTCTCATTTATAACTTTATTAAAGTTTTTTTTCCTTCTATCAGAACAGACTCAACCATCATAGTATTGATATTGTTTTGAGAGTCATTGACTTAGCAAGAGCTTGTTCCACCAGTGCTGTGGTTTGAATGTCACCCAAGCTCATGCTGGAGTTTAACTTCAATATGGTATTTGAAAGGGGGGGCCTTTAAGAGCTGTTGGACAGTGAGGATGATGTGCTCACAGATGCATTAGTCCACTCACAAATCAATGGGTCTATGGATGGACTGGTTGTCATGGGTATGGTACTCACGGCTTTGTAAGAAGATGTGGGAGGAACACGTCATCTGGTTCTTGCTCAGCTCTGACGAGGTACCCTCCTCAACCTTGGACTTCCTAGCTTCCAAAACTGTGAGAAATAATTTTTTTTTCTTTATAAATTACCCAGTTTCAGGCATTCTGTTATAAGCAACAGGAAACAAGCTCATACAACAAAGTGTCACCTTTTCTTCTGTTTTCCACATTTCTGTGTCACTCTTACTTGCAATCTACAAGAGGTCTTTATAAATTACCCAGTTTCAGGCATTCTGTTATAAGCAACAGGAAACAAGCTCATACAACAAGGTGTCACCTTTTCTTCTGTTTTCCACATTTCTGTGTCACTCTTACTTGCAATCTACAAGAGGGTGAATGTGCACTACTTAGCTGATTGCTCGTTCCAAACTGCAGATCATGACAACTCAAGCACAGCAGCACCTGTTCTTTATCCTTGATAAGGCTCAAGAGGTTGACTTTACTAGATGTTGAAGGTCTGATTTGTAGATATTAACATGAAACCCCAAAATATAATTAGTGGTAAATTAATTGATGATGATTTTTAGCATGTCAAAAAAGGCAATATGATGTTTCTCACATATGTTGATTTGCCTGCTTTGAAATAAAGACGAGTGAGATAGCCTGATGTTTTCTTTGAATTTTTTTCAAATGGATGATCTATATACTGAAGATGTGTATATAAGCTCAGTATGTAAATTGTGTAAAAGTGTTTTTAGATGACAGGATCTTAAATTTCTTCTCTTCTGATTCTTCATTGACTCATGATCAAATCACATTTCATAGGATCTTTGGCTATTTCACCATCTTTGAAGCAAATCAATATCACCTTGAGTACAAAAATTTTTAAAATTCTATCAGAAACAACTTGAAATTCACCTTATTATCATAAAGACATATAGCAGACAAGTCCTGATTCACAGTGCCCTTTTGGTGATCTCTGTTAGTGGGGCATGAAACAGAGAGTAATTGGTGGTGGTTTCTTGGAATATTTTACATAAAAAATCATGTTATGAATAAAGATAGTTTTATTTCTTCTTTGTAATCTGTATACATCTATTTCCTTTTCTTATGGCATTAGCTAGGATTTTCAGCATAATGTTAAAGAGGACTGACAAGAGGGGACATCTTTGCTTGTGGTGGTGGTTTCTTGGAATATTTTACGTAAAAAATCATGTTATGAATAAAGATAGTTTTATTTCTTCTTTGTAATCTGTATACATCTATTTCCTTTTCTTATTGCATTAGCTAGGATTTTCAGCATAATGTTAAAGAGGACTGACAAGAGGGGACATCTTTGCTTTCTTCCTCATATTAGTGGGACATTTTTTTGACAACCAAGGGGAAAAAGGTCATTTGCCCTTTGTAATGATATATTTGGCATTTACAAAATACCCAATATTTTAAATATCAAAAATAGAGTAAAAATTTTGTTTTTAACTTACAAGTAAAAAAAGGAAAACCAACAAATAGAGTAAAATAAGCTAAATTTAACATCCCTAACCTCATCATAAAAGAAGGCACTGGTATTTTAACAGGAACACTTTGGGGGTAAAACACTACGTAAAACTAAATGTAAAATTACTTTCTAAAGATGAATATGAGTTTAGTGTTGTTTCACCCTCACCCCCAAATTGAAAGGTCACATAAAGAGATATCATCACATTGCCAAGTGCCTCATAAACTGTCTACTTCAAAAGCCTGGCTTTACAGAAGATAAAGCCAGATGCAAATATATTTTCTTAGAATTGTGATTCCTAAAATATTGCACAGTTTTTGTAGCACAAAGAAGTAATCTTTGCCTGGTTAAAAGCAGCAGTGGATGGTAGTATTTGGGCACATGGCAGAGAGAGAACTATATACTGGGATAATATGGAAGAATGTTTTCAAGAGACAATCTACAGATGTGTGTGTGTGGAGTAGAGAAACCACCATGTTTTCACAGTGGTCTGGGCTGGGAACAAACCTTAGGATGTGGAGGGAGCACCTACAGGGATCTGGGAACAGGGCTGCTTTAAGGATGGGGCTTCTCATTGTGTCTCTGACCTTTCACTAAAACGCAGAGCCCATCTTCAACACCTGAGGAAGCACATGTGTCAATATCCAGCCTTCATCCTTCCTCCTTCCAATTATCTACTGGTCTTCCTACTGACCAAACCCAACTAGAAGTGAGAGTGCAAGGGGCCCCAGGACATCAGCCATAGAGATCAGCTGCCCTGGACAGAGAACAGAGAGAGGAAGGTTGGGAGGGGATCTGATGTTACAGACCAAGGGTGACCAGCCCAGGGATATCATAGATGTGGTATTTTAGGTGAGATGATGGTGGTGTCTGCTTGCTCTGATTGACACACACTGAAGAGAGGTCTTCCATTCCAACTATTTCCTGTTCATGCTGTCACATCCACTTGCTAGATCTTCAGGACAACTACCCTAGCATGCATTATCTAAGGGGATGACACATTCACATAAGGATATTTGCACTCTAGTCAAACTTATTATTGGTTCCATCTAGGATAGCTGTTATGAACTTAATGTTTGTGTCCTCCCAAACATTGGTTAGTATGTTGAAATCCAACCATCTCTGTGATGGTATTTGGTGTTAGGAGGTGGGGCCTTTGGGAGGTGTTGAGGATGTGAGGGTGGAGCCCTCAGGAACAGGATAGTGCCCTCATACAGGAAACCCCAAAGAGCTCTCTTTCCACCGTGTAAGAACGTGATGGAAGGTGTCCTCTGCAAGCCAGGAGAGGGTTCTCACCAGAACTAGACTCTGATCTCATCCAGACTTCCCTCATCCAGAATGGTGGGAAATAAATTTCAGTTGCAGAGCCATTCTGTCTATGCTGTTTTGTTACAGCAGCCCAAATGGACTAGGACCATAGCCCAAGTCAAAGCACAACAGAAATGATACAAAATGGAGCAAGCTTGGAGTGGGGAGGGAGGGGAGAGGAAGCTCACTCATATCTGAGACACGTACTCTTGGGAGAGAGAATGAAAGATAAATGACAAAGAGCTGAGGGGACCCAGGGGGACTGAGGGAAAACACCCTTTTCTTGTCCTGCCCTGGGGAGAGCCTTGCTGAGCAGATCTCAGTGGAGTAACTCTTATGAGCAACCCATGGCAGGTGTCTGGGGCTCCTCCAAACCCCACAAACTCATGAACACAGGGTTGGAGTCTGCTCTGTTGCTGCTGCCTGGAAGTGTTCCCGGAAGAGTGAGTAAAAAACCCCAAACAGTAAGGTTTCATTTGTTGTCCTGCCATATTTCTCCCTGTGATCGTGGGAGACATCTCTAACTATCTCAGTTTTCTCTAACAGTAAGTGTGTTTTGCTGCAACAACAGTTCTCTGCTCCACGACATGGGATCTGCAGGGGCTGTGCAAAGCCTGTTCTGAATCCACGCTCTGGGGAGCATTAATGGGAAATTCCAACCTCTTCGTACTTAGCACTCACTCCCATGGATCCGCCCTTGGCTTTTCTTCATGACCTCCTTGTACTGGACCTTCCTGCTGTTCCTCTGAGAGTCCTCCTGCGAGTGGCTGGCATTGGCGTGTGGCACCCCTCAGGGTTCCCCCCTCCAGTGGGAGGGTAGAAGAAGAGGGAGAAGTTGGGTGGGGGCTCAAGACAAGGACCAGCCCAACCGGGGGACTGTGCTCGGGGTGGCCCTTCCGATGTGTCCTGTGTTGGCACCTTGGTGGGGGGAGGCCTGGCCTTTCCCCTCCACATCTGCCTTTCATGAGAGGCAGGAAAGAGGAAAGCCACTCTAGGGGGTGGGCGGCTGAGATGCCAGCGTGGCCCAGGCAGTGGCCAGAACACCTACATGGCAGGGTTGTGATGCAGATGGAATCTCTGCAGACTTATTAGTCATCATTATCATTTCAAATGATTCAAACAGAAACAACACAGGCTTCTCAGCCCTTCGAGTGCTGAATCACCGAGAATCCAATTTAATTATAAATAGGTTACTTTTCTTTCCACCAAAATCTCTGTTTGTCTCTCCACATCTTACTTAGATATAATTAGGATCAGATATCAAATAGTGGATTCTGTGTTAGTTAGCCTAGTTTCTCAGAAACTAATTACTCCACTGGGTTGACTTTTTCCAATGATTTCTTGGGCTTGGTTCTTTTAAATCCTCTGAACATTCTTTTTGAAACTGACCTAGTCATTTACAAAGCACTTAAACCAATGTTATTTTCCCAAAGGTGTGTCTTACCAGCTCTGAGTCATTCATTACTATGTGTATTCATTGTAAAACAAAAGTATGTTGGAGTTCCAGGTACCACACATAAGTACCAGTTGTGTCCAAGGCTGATGTGCAATCCACCCTCCTCAGGAAGTCACAGAAGCAGGCACTCATCAGCCTTGAAGAAGGCCATGGGAGGAGAGGGGACAAAAAGAAGCAGGAGCTGGCATGGAAATAAAAAATAAGAGAGAAGTGTCTGGAGGGAAACATGTGCAGACAATGGGGGGAGGTGAGTCAGGAAAAGTTCTCACATGACTAAACGGAGCACGCGTTCCTTTGAAGGCATCCTTTAATGACAAACGACTCCTCCATTCAGGATGCATTATGAAGTTCCTGTTGCAGATCCAAGAAACATTCTCAAAACCATTTCTGATGCTGCTTTCTCTAATCACACGATGGCTCAAAACCCTACACTGTCAACATGAGATAACGACTCCTCCATTCAGGATGCATTATGAAGTTCCTGTTGCAGATCCAAGAAACATTCTCAAAACCACTTCTGATGCTGCTTTCTCTAATCACACGATGGCTCAAAACCCTACACTGTCAACATGAGATATATGTGGGTTTTATTGTCTACTCTGGATAAAATTTAAAATTTCAGATTTTTGTATTTGAAGCCAGAGATGAGATGCTGGTTATTATTAAGCACTTGTATACCACCTTTATTTCATCATACTATGAGGATTTTTTGTAAAGATAGATCACTTGAATTCTATTTTGCTGATGGGGGGAATAATTATTTTAATATAGCTTGCTGTGAAATGAAGTTTTATGTTTTGAGAGAAAACAATTTGCAAGGCATATCTTAGTTAAAACATAGAAATGTGATAAAAAAATTCATGCCGCATGTGTTCAGGCTGTTTCTTGCCTGCTGTACACACTCAGACATACTGGTTGGGTTTAAGCTTCCATAGTCAGTATTTCCTTGATTTCCTGATAAATGGCTTTTATCCTCTACTTTTTTTCTTTTTGCCTATTACTGCTTTTTCTCAATATACCTCAATCTCTTCCCCATTTTTCATGATACATATCACTTATAAATCCCAAACAACATAGTTATTAATATTTTCACCCCTGTTTTATTTTTATTTATAATAAACATGTTATATGAAACACCAGTACTTAGAGATAAGCTATAAAAGCATAATTTTTATATTACTTTCAACATTTCTGTTTCTTTTAAAAATGTGTGTATAGCAGGAGTAAGTCTCTGAAAGATGCTTTTTAAATTAATCTGAAATTATTTATATTTAGTAGGACAATATAACCCATTTGCTTTTATTGTCAAAATGGAAATACACTAAATTATTTCAGCTGCAATGTATTACATTTTCTATTATACATTTTTGTTGTTTTTTTATTTTTCATTGCTTATTAATACTGATTGATGAAATGCTGTTTTTCATATCATATTCCTAATATTACTAGTAAATTCTTTCAAATTTGTAGAACCTTAAAGTTTTACCAGCATCAGTTGTGCCGAATAAGTTCTATGGCTTCCACTGATATGAACATTCTTTTATTCCTCTCTCTCTATTCCCATTGCCCACAAATATCCGAGGTTTATTTTTAATGATCTTAGGTTTAAGTTTGTTTTCATTTTAGATTTGCTTTTTGACAATAAGTATCTTTCACTTTGCATTAACCATCTTTAGTTTAAAAAAGAGCTCAAATCACTGCATTAACTTTTATATACCACATTACCAAAAATTACATTGCCCTAAACTCTGAATTTTACTGGAGTTAATGCTTATCACTGCGTCTTGTATTTTATATTTTCTTCTCTTTAGTGTTTCTGTCTTACTTTCTGTTTATTTGTTTGACAGATATACTAACTTGAACATTTGTAGGAGATATGTTATCAGAATTATATTAATATGTATAGGTCTTCAGCTGCAGGTACTTTTTAGCAAACTTGATTCTCATTTTTTTGGGCTGCTGATTTTTGTGTTACCTAACTGCATTGATGGGAAATGTCTCAGGTAATCAGTGAGTATCCCGAGTGTGGTCTTAATGAATCATCGGAGTCACCATGTAATTTTTCTGGAGGCCCCCTCTGAGTGTGGCAAACTCAGGTGGGAAATGAAGAAAAGCAATGTGTTATCCAAGGTAGACGGGTGTGTGTGTCCAGGTGTGCATGTAAATGTGCGTGTGTGTACGTGTGCACACGTGTGTGTGCATGTGCTGATTAATTTGATTTTGGTAGTGTTATTTTTGATATGTCTATGGGAAACATATGTGAAGTCATCCAGTAGGTAATCTGGAGTTTGGGGAACATAAAGCTTTGGAAATAGTATGTGAATGGATGAGAACTTTTGGGTGCAGTGAATGGTATAATACAGATGGATAGATTTAGCATTTCCTGATGTCTGTCACAGGAAATGCTGCATGTATCCATGTATTTAATCCTTATATTTACCATGAGATAGACAGCAGTGGCCTATCCATTTTCAGAGGGGGACACTGTTGCCTGGAGAGGTCAAGTGACCAGTAAGTGAGGCCTCATGGGGCTGGGAACACCAGTATTTAGAGATGGAAGAGAAAGTGAGGTCCATGAATGAGACTCAGGAGAGGACAGAAGGCTGGAGTAGAGAGCAGGGAGTGGTGTGACAGAGGAGGGGTGCCCCAACTTCAAGTGTACACTGGCTTGGGTCATCGTGAGACCCTCCCTGAGCAGCTTCACAGTGGAAGTTCCTGCTGAACTAAAGGACATGTGTGTGGGGGGCATGTGTGTGTGAGATGACCTACTTGACAGAGACAAAGAAAATAAGCAGTCGGGAGGAGAAAAGAAACCCCTGACTCCCTGACTCCACCCACTAATGAGCGAACAAAATTAGGAGTGAAAATCCTGGAGAAGACCAGCCTTCAAAAGAAAAGCAGAAGTGAGTGAAAGTGTAGTTTTGTTTGTAGTCGTGGGTGCTGGAGGTGAGGAATATAGAACAGGACTCCAATGAACAAGTCATCAAGGCAGGATGAAATGGCTATATTAATTCATGGCATTCACCCACGGATGCCAGGCCCCTCATGTGTTCATGTGTGTATGCTGAGGTCCCAGCCAGAGCATCCCTGCAAAGGAAACAAACTGACCCACATCACTTTTAAGGCTCACCCCTCTGTTAGGATTAAAATAAAATTCCCCTCAAAAACATTGCTCTTTGAAAAGGCCATTTCATGATTTTCCTGGCTAATGTACATATTTCACATCATTTCTCTCAGGGACATTTGGTCCTTACATGTGCCCAGAACACACCCACAAATGCATGCACACACATGCATGCACACACATACACACATGCATGCACACACACACTCTACCTTCTCCGTGCACAAACACCATCACCATTTCCTCTCTTTCTGGGTCTTTGTGATGCAGTCTGCTGCATGCCACTTATAACCTCAAAGCCCACCTTGAAATTTCTGTGTCAATTTCAGGATTATGACACATTATACACTTTTGTGTGAGGGCATGTCTTATTCTCAGTATTTGTCCCAGAGTATCAAGTACAGGGCTCTATACAGAACAGATTCTCAATAATTGCTTGTTGATCAATTTGTAGTAACTGATATTATAGGAACTCTTTGAGGAGCATAACCACAGTGCCCAGAAGAAGAAAAGGGCAGTCCCATGCCCTCTGGATGGTTCACCTATGCCAGGTGTGGCTTAACACTTTCAGCATTCTTATATAATGCAGCAAGATGCTTGCTAAAAATACAAGTTTTAGAGATTTTTTTTCCTACTTGGATTGGAACAGAATTGCTTTGCACATTCTTGGGAGAGAAGACTGAGATTCTGGTAGTTAGCAATGTGAGTCAGCTGTCTATATTTGTGGCATAGATGCTGTGGAGAGCATATATTTATTTGGAAATGGTCCCTGAGGGAATATGGAAGCCAAGACAAGTGTCTTAGGTCGCCTCATGTGACACTTGAACAGCTTACACATCCTACCAATTCAGTACAAAAATCACGCAAGTACACAAGTTAATTGTTTGGAATTTTAAGTGCAGAAAATATGAGAGAAAGAATTTTTAAAATTATCTTTTATTATTTTTGTTAGCATAACACCACTCAGATACAAGAAATTTCATTACACTGTTCAACGAGATACATGAAAACTATCTGCCACGATTTGACATTCTCCACCGTGCACACTGTTTGTGAGGTATAGGCTACAATTTTGGCTCCACAGCAGGCTTCAGAATTTATTTTAGGAGGTAAAATTGAGTCTGGAAAAATACGATTTGACATTCTCCACCGTGCACACTGTTTGTGAGGTATAGGCTACATTTTTGGCTCCACAGCAGGCTTCAGAATTTATTTTAGGAGGTAAAATTGAGTCTGGAAAAATATCTTCTACCCTCATTGCTCATCAAGGTCAGACCCTGGTGTTGGTGACCCCAAAAGTCTTAGAGGAAAGGGGTGTTTCTCCGCATGACAAAACAAGTTGAATGCAATTACTACTTTGTTGAAAGGAAGAAGAAAACAGCAACATAGAGAAGGTGGGGTTAAATGTCAAAGCCAGCAGGAACGAGGTGATGTCATGTTGTGGAGACAGGCAAGGGGAGAAAGCTGCTGGCCAACATGCAGGCAGTGGTTCCTTGTAGGACGTGTGACCACGCCTGATCCCATGCCTGCAGCTTACTCCTTCCACTCACATGTTTGCAGGTTGGTTCTGGGGACAGTGCAAGACATCTCTGTAGTTTCAGGGGAGTCCTGGAGCACGAGTTAGGAAGTAGGGACCGGGGCATTGGGACTTGGTTCCGCTAGCAGAGAAATGAGGAATCTAGGCAGCCATGATTTAGATTGCAGGGGAAACTTAAAATTCAATTAGTGTTTCCATGGTTACTGAAAAGACCACAGGATAATGATATTAGTAGTGTTTAAATAGGTGACAAGTGCTATTATCCACAAATGCTTTATAAAAAGCAAACAGTGGCAAGTTTTATGAAGGATTCCATTGAGCTTGTAATAGATGCAATACGCATGGAGAACAGAAAAGAGCAGATGGGGTAAAAGTTAAAATAGGAAAAAGTGCTGGGGGAACATGAGAAAGCGACCTCTGTGGAACAGGGCTAGCAGAAGATTTCATCATAGAAGTTGGAAATACGAGTAAAATAAGGAAATGGCTTTGATTTCTGGCAGGAAGGGATAGAGACAAACCAATGGGAGTTCTGAAATGGACACACCACTTGGGTGCCATAAACAGCAGTACTAACCGACTATCAGTGAAGGTGCAGAATTTAAAATCCTTGCAACCACGTGCTCAGGACCCTGTGGCTGCCTGCTCCCTACGCTCTCTTTTCTCTTCCAGCTCATGTTCCTTCTCAGTCCTTAACATCCTGCATCTGGGCCTCCAGAACTGTGAACAAATGATCAGCAACGCCCCCAATTCTAGCTTCATTCTTCTCTCTCTTTTCTCTTCCAGCTCATGTTCCTTCTCAGTCCTTAACATCCTGCCTCTGGGCCTCCAGAACTGTGAACAAATGATCAGCAACGCCCCCAATTCTAGCTTCATTCTTCAGTTTCTCTCTCAGGCTGACCAAAGCTGCATCATGGCTGCTTTGGGAGCTGGTGTCCAAGGGGCTGATTTCTCCTCCATCACCCCAGCATCAGATGTGCCAGACCAATGTCCACTCTGCTCCCCAGTGCTGTGTCCAGACCCCTCCTGGTCCATTTCCCCTAAAACCTATGAGTCTCATGATATCAGTCCTTCCTGCACCAGCTCTCCCGTGGCTGCCCATGCCCAGCACCCTGGACACTAGTACGTCTCCTAGGTGTGATCACTGCCTTGAGCTCTTCCCCAGAGGTACCTTGTCCATGGAGCTGTCCCGGACCGTCCCATTTGTAAGACAGCATCTGGAGCTGCTCCCCACCTCTTTCCTGATGGGTCTTTCTCCAGGGCACTTGTCAACACTCTGCACCCTCAGTACTTTGCTTTTTTTAAATTCAATTTTTCCTTACGGAGTGAGGCTCCCTGAGGGGTGAGCTATTTCATCTACTTTGCTTATTGCTCTAGCTCCAGTACCTAGAAGAGCTCCTGCTGCAGAGCAGCTCAGTCCCTCAGTCAATACTTGCTTTGTGAATGAACCAGGGAGGCTGCTCACATGTCTTTCTGAGCAAGTCCTGTAGAAGGGCTGAGGGACCAATTGCTTAGGCTGGGACACAGCCTTATCCTTGGACAGATGTGGGCATTTCTGAGTCTCTCAGTCGACCAATCTATAATGAAAAGGCAAATTAATTCCATATCATTCACAAGTCCAAAGATAGCTTAATAAATGAAATCAATTAAATGATTAACACAAATGATTGCTTCCCCCCATACCGCTTCTCTTCCTGTGTTTGGAGCTTGTCAATGAACGTGTGCGTTTATACATCCTGTCACTATTCCAAACACACCCACTGAAGAGTTGAGGTTGTACAGGGAATACAAGCCACCTAATATAGTATGGATATCATCTGTATTTACAAATGCATTTTCCTTGGATGTAATTGGTAAAACATAATTTTCTCCCTTTACAGCATATTCACTACCTAGCATCTTGTCCAAGCAATTTTAGGGTGGTGTTTGGGAGAACCAGGAGGGAATGTCCACTCCTACTGCCTCTTATTTGCAGATGTCTTCCAGTGCTGATGCCCAGAGACATCTGGGAAGCAGAGACTGGAAGTGGAAATGTGGAACAGGGAAGGAACAGGGGACCAGAAGGGCTGATCTCACTGTGGAAACGGCAGAGAGTGTAACATGTAAAACCTGCATCAGTAGGAGAGGACAGCTAGATCCTTTGCAAGAAGAACCTGGCAGAAGTTCCTTTATATGAAAATTTATTAACAGCTATTCTACAAAATTCTAAGGGAAATGATTCTACCTTGTCTAATGATCCGTGCCTGAGAGTGCTGGGGTACTCTCTGCGTGCCTGTTTTGATAGTTATTTTATTTTCTAAAGGAGCAGAGCTTTGCTATCATCATGGATGCATGTTAACTCTGGAGAAATGCATCTATGGGTAACACTCCAGATTAACTTTCAGTGGCCAGCACGCCGGACAAAATTTGGCCAGTCTTAACCTTGCGTATTTAAATAAAAAAGATCATCGGTGGAATTTGATGCTTTCCTGGCTCAGCTGCAGCGAGCAGAACTGATCATGGATACGGACCCGATGAGTTAATCGTCTGAGCAAATTAGATGTGATCTTTTGGATCAACGCTAAATCCCAAAGCAATGTTTCTAAACAATACTTATCATATAAGAAAAATATATTAAAAACATAAAATTCAGCTACTATGTTACATGTGGAGTAGCAGTAGCACATTTATTTTTTACATTTGGGGATTTATGGATGATCTAGTACAGGGCTAATTATGACTATGGACACTCGATAGTCTGTTTTAGTATTTAATGCCATTGGAGAACTTTACATATCTTATTCATCACACATTAATTTTGTGTTTTAAGCTCTTTTCTAATTGTTATAGCACTCGATAGTCTGTTTTAGTATTTAATGCCATTGGAGATCTTTACATATCTTATTCATCACACATTAATTTTGTGTTTTAAGCTCTTTTCTAATTGTTATATCAAAGATTATATGGCTCTAAATACCTCACTTTTAACAGATTTTGGTTGTTTTCTGTTTGTTTTGCCCACTATTTGTATTATGTATTTTGGTAATAGTATTCCAAATGTTTTTAAAACCCAGTGTTAGAGTCATTGTCTTTTAGGAAGTTCTTAAGCTGTTTTCTTTTTTTTTGCATTATATTATTTGTTTTTCTATCGATATATGCCAGTTACTTGGAAGGAAATAATGCAACATTAAATAACCCAAAACTATTTCTTTTAATTATTTATGCTTTTACTTATCTAACTACCAATACCAGGAAGCAGACCACATTCTGGCTTCTCTAAGGTGAGGGATTTATCACGCTTCTGCTACTCGGGCCACTCCTTACTTCTGTACTGACGAGCTGTTGGTCTTTTTTAAACATTTGTTGTTAAAACCATCTAATATAAAATTTATTGACCTGTATTTGCCACATTTACAATGTTTGACCCAAGTTTTCAGTTTTCAATATCCACCACCAGTTATTTCATTCCTTGCTTTTAGTTCTAATTTAGTTCTAAATTATTATCAGTTTACTTTTTAAAAATTTATTTTTTATTATAGATATTTACGGGGTACAGAGTTGACTGTCAGTATTTGTGTACAGTATGTGATGATCAAATCAATATTATTAGCGTGTTCATCATTACAAATGTAATTACTCTTTGTGTCCCTCACCCAGTTACTCCCTAGCCTCCTCCCTGTCCCCCTCGCCCACCTCTAGTACTGTACGTCTGTCCTCCCCTTCTTGAATTGCTTGTTGTCTGAAAAATTCAGAATTGAAATTGTGTCAAAGTTACTTTTTTTTTTTCCAGGAAGGACAAGCAGATAATTTATATTCGGTGTCTAATTAATTCTCATACTTTTTTTTCGTTACCCTTGCATGTCTGTGACAACTTGGCTGCCTACAAAATTCTCAAGTCCTTGTTTTTCCTATAAGTATCTACAAATGATGCTCTGCTGTCCCTATTAGGGCTGGAGAGAACTGTGGGGCTTCTTTGATTTTTACTTATTCCTTGGAATTTTTATCAATTTTTTTATTAATACACTTGTAAAATGTTTTTCTTTAGTTTTTATAATTAAAATTTGTGCTTTTTTTCTTTCTAATCAGGTGGTTTGCCTTATTTAATCTTGCAGCCTTTCAATTCTGCCTTTTTAATAGGATATTTTAAAATTTAAAATTTTATTTATTTTTAATTTTAAAAAATATTATTCATTTTTTATTCTTAAAGGAAGTTTTAGTTTCTTTTTCTTTTTCTTCCTTTCATTACTTTTATTGTAACATTTTAACATGATTTTAATTGTTACCTTTGCAGCATTCTCTCTCTTCTTTCTCAGCTCTGCTTTTTCCCTTCTTGTTTGTCCTGATGGGTCAGCATTTCTGTCCTTGTTCCTTCCTGAGCTGTAGTTTTCAGAGACCAGACTTATATCTATGTTAAGAACTGTTCGTCTTTTCTTTTACATTTCCCCGGTTCCTTCAGTAATTCTCCTTCATTGAATTGCACGTTTTTAACAAT
Organism: Galeopterus variegatus; assembly: GCF_000696425.1. NCBI lineage: Eukaryota > Metazoa > Chordata > Mammalia > Dermoptera > Cynocephalidae > Galeopterus > Galeopterus variegatus. The sequence goes on from NW_007738099.1 coordinate 40,553, forward strand.
CTCCACGGTGGCATTCCCTCTCCTTTGTGGCAGTGGCCACCCTAAGGTGACCCCTGGGAAGTCACCCTCGTGGAACCTCCTCCCCTCGAGCAAGGCCAATCCGTGACTGGATTTTGTATTATTACTTCTCTTCAATCCTTTATAAAAGAAATCCCATGAGTGAAGAGCCTTGTTGATGGCATAAACCATTATTTTTTTAATCATCACTAGAATGAAGACAAAGATCTATTCAGAACCAAGGTTTCATATTTTGTGAAAATTTCTTTTAAGGTAGGTACATATCTTGTCTGAAATTTATAGGAGTTCTTAAAGATTCTATCTAAAATAGTGGAAGTTATTTTCCATGCCCTGAAAATATTTGTGATATTAGTCAAGGATAAATAAAATGTTGGATTAATTCTGATTCACATGAGAATAGAACCTTATCTTCTTGTTGGTGTCCTGGAAGACTTTTATAAAGCTTATGACTGACTAAATTAGTCTGCTGAATGTCAACATAGGAAAAATTTACGTAAAATTTACCTCCAAAATAATAATCCTAATTTTTTTCAATTTTCTGGCTCAAAGTCACAGCTAAAACCCTTGAGCCCTGTGGAAGTCTATATGTTTTTGTTTTAAATTGATATTTCAATGTCAGTAGGATTGTATCAAAACATCCCAGGGAAATGAGTTACCTAGTTATATCCTGCAAAATTCTAGTCTCCTGTACTTGTGGGTGCTTGGCAAATAGTCTTTTATGAGATAGTTGATATTGAAGCTCTATAGAAATTGTAAAAGAATTCTTTACTTGATGCTCCATGCACTTTTTCGATGCTCTTTCTGAAGTCCAAGAAGAGAAAGTTGCTGTTCCATTTGGAAAGCTGGATGTGGATTTTGCACCCTGAAGCTGATTCTCTGCGTCCACCCTCCAGTGGCACCAGGCTCCCACAAGTGTTCGATGAGCTCATGAGGCTCTCTGATGCCTGTATTAGTTTGCTCGGGCTGTCTTAGCAAAGCACCATAGGCTACCCTCCAGTGGCACCAGGCTCCCACAAGTGTTCGATGAGTTCATGAGGCTCTCTGATGCCTGTATTAGTTTGCTCGGGCTGTCTTAGCAAAGCACCATAGGCTTAAACAACTGACATTTATGTTCTCATGGTTCTGGAGGCTGGAAGTCCAAGATTAAGGTGTGGGCAGGGCTGGTTTTTCCTAAGATCTCTCTCCCTAGCTCGCAGGCAATGTCTTCTCCCTGTGTCCCCATGCTGTCATCCATCTGTGCATGTCCATGTCCTAATCTCCTCATCTTATAAGTCCTATTGGTCCTCCTTACCAGTCCTATTGAATTAGGTCCCACCCTATTGGGGTCACTTTACCTCAGTCACCTCTGTAAAGGTTCTATCTCCAAACAGTCACATTCTGAGGTCCTGGGGGTTAGGGCTTCAGCATGTGAATCTAGGGGGACACAATTCAACCCATGACAGTGCCTTTTCTAAATCTACAGAAACAACAGTGTCCTGCCATGTTATGTTCGAATTGGCAAGTCTTCATGACTTCAGCCCCAACCTGACCCTGGTTCAAACAGCTGGTCACCCCCACAGTCCCACGGACCTGTCTATGACGATGTGAACAAATGGAGCGATTATCACTTTTCCTCCATTTCTCCAGAATTCCTCCAGGCTGCCAGCACCAGAATGTGGGAGTTTAGGACAAAATGCCCTGCCATCATATGGAGGAAAAGCAGCCCTCAGTGACTTAATGTGATCCTTCACAGCAGGTGTACAGTTCCTGCAAAATGAGCACA
>NW_007738099.1:46810-47111 GCF_000696425.1 Galeopterus variegatus
AACTAGTAAACAATGGGACCGATTTACCAAATGGGCTGGACTAACTGCAGCACAGGGTGTCATTAATGAAACAGCACAGGAAAGGAAATAATGAAGATATGAGCAGAAATTGAAAAGGTAGACAAAAATTAGGTCAAATCAATAACTCAAGATCCTAGTTCTCAGTAAAAACAACAACAACAACAAAAAAGACAAACCACCAACTAATGTCATCCAGAAAAAATAGAGAAGGCATGTTGAAAGGCCACTGCCACCCAGCCGGCCCTGTTGGCAAGGAGGGATTTACTCTTGTTAGAGTTGT
>NW_007738100.1:0-12970 GCF_000696425.1 Galeopterus variegatus
AGAAACGGAAATCCAAATAACTTAATTTTTTGACTTAGCATGCACTCTCAGTTTTTTTTTTAGTTCCTCGTGGCCCAAACGATTTATTACAAATATATAAAAATGTTTTGCCAAATGATGAAATAAATAGAGTTACATCATAAAATGCATGATGAATCTATGGTGGCCAAGTGGTCAGACACCTCTCTGTATGCATGGTGTCGGCACTGGCCATCCTCCAGGTCCTGAACAAATCTCCCATCACAAAACCTGTAACTTCTGATTGCTTCTCACTGACCTTGAGGACTGACGGTCTCACAGCTTTCTGCATCTTTCTAGTCCAGGCTCAGGTCCCAGCACAGCCGGCCCGTACACTCGCTGGTCAGTGGGAGCATCAATACTCCTTCCACCAAACCGGCCCACGGCTGAAGCCGATAACGTGCATTTTGTTTCGTCAGGGAGCTCTTCATGTTTTCCTGGACAGGAAAGTTTTAGTTACAGAGGAGGAGGAACCGCTTTTCGCTTGTCACTTTCAGATCTAATCTGTGTTAAAGTGAGAACTTTGCTCATGTATATGCTTCTTGATTGTGAGCAGGAGAGACCACAGCAGAGGCAGAGCTGCAAAGCAGAGGTCTCCGTCTGGAGACGCCAGGTCGGCAGCCCAGGGGACAGCCGCCCTTCAGGGGGGAGCTGCCACCCAGTGATGTCACCCACTCAGGCTTTAGGCGAGCAAACTGGGCTTCAGTGCTGTCACTCCTTCAATATTCAGCAGCTTGAATTCCCTGTGAGGAAGAACCTTCCCAACAGCAATTAAGGCTTATTTCAACCCTGAAAGAAAGTTCATATGAAAAGGCAGAATAGCTGCTTCATTATTTCCTTTAAATTGCTGATTTTTAGAGTTGGAAGTTGGCGTCCAACTTCTGCAGATGTCCTGTGAGTTGTTTTTGACAGTTCATTTTGAACTCAGGGGTGTCTGCATATACAGAGCAATTCAGTCAGCAGCACTCATTTTTTTGATGCTAATTTGCCCCTTCTTCGGCAGATGAAGCCCCTTCTCATGGGCTGCTCTGTCCCCCTGTCCTCTCCTGAGAGCATCCTTAACGTTCTGCTATAGCAAGCTGCCTGGGCACCTCTCCTGCATCTCTTGCTGTGGATCCAGAGCTGGCCCTGGTTCTCCAGACAAGGGCATGGTATGCGAGGCCCCCCAGCCAGGGCCTACCCCCTCACTTTGAAGGCTGGGAAACTGAGGCCCGGAGGAAGTGAATGACTTCCCTGAGGTCCCATTCAGGCTTATGGTGAGCTCAGTCTCCTGATCCCTTACACTCACTGCCCTGTGGGCCTGCCCCCTGGGGTGGCCCCTGGCTCATGCCAGGTGGAAGCCAGGCTGGGCTTAGAGGGTGCATGTACCCTGGTCACCTCCCCTCCTTGGAAAGGAAAAGGAAATAAAACGATGAATTGGGGTGCCACTTTTGTTCTGTGAGTGTGAGTGTGTGAGAGAGAGGGAGAGAAAGAGGGAGGGAGACAGGGGCATGGAGCCAGCTTGGTCCTGTCCTCAGTTTCTCCACAGCGGGATGTCCCTGCTCGCTTTGGATAGTTGTCGTAACACTAAGAGTGAGGTTTATGGTGCTGAGGCTCTGCAGGTGTCGTTCTCTTTGTAATCCTGGGCACTAATATTCCCATTTTTCAGATGATCTGGACTGGGTCTATCTGCTCCACCACCTGGCGCTCTGCTGCCCAGCAGCTGTGTGGCCCCAGGCGAGTCACCTCCTCCCGGCGGGCCCACCTGTCCCCTGCTCACAGCCGGCCAGAGTCAGGGCAGCAGGAGCCCAGATTTGACTTTCTGTTCTAGAGAGAGGTTTTCTCCATGGGGTGGCGGCATGTTTATCCCTGTCATCTCCTCTTTGTGGAGCTGCATTTGGATTGCACCTCGCTGTCATTCTCGAATTTGTTAAATACCCTGGTGCTGTTGGCTGCCTTTCAGGACATATAATTAGGTCCCGGCCAGGCCCCGGATCAGAGAGAAAAGACAAGAAGAGCAAGCCCTCAACTAATAATAATGCCGCCAGCCCGCATGACCTCATTCCTGGGCGGGGTGGACGGCCCCCGGCAGACCCCTGGCGGTCCTCAGGAGATGGGGCTCATCCACCCCACAGGGCCTTCTCTCAGGCATTCTGTGGCCGTCACCAGCCCCCTCCTGGTGCCACACAGTTCCTCATCCTTCTGCAGAAGCCTCTGTAAATGTTACAGCTGCGCCATGGACCAGTGTGCAGGACATGGGAGCCCCCATTCTGAGTTCTGTTCTGTGACTTTAACCCCTTCACGCCCTCGGCAGATCTTTTAACCTACCCGTGTTTCAGTTTCCTCAATGCTAATAGCCAGTTAATCCTTCCTGGCCAGCTTTCCAAACCTCAAAAGGATCTGGCAAGAGAACTCAGTGTTTCTCGGAGATGGGCACTCTATAAACCCAAGCTGTCATTACAGTCAAACAGCTCCCCAGCAGGGACCTAATTAGAGGACCGTCAGAACGTTGAGGAGGAGCCCTCCCTGCAGAAGGAAGGGGTCTGCAGCTGGACCTGGGCTTCCGTCCCACCTGCAGGTGCTGGCCTGGCTTGCTTCTCAGGCGGGAAGTGGACTGTTGGGGCCTTGCTGTGGCTCTGCTGGGTGCACACAAACGCTATTGCTCACGATTCCAGCTGGGCCCTCCTTCTCATTGCCTCCCCTGGTGTGGAGGGCATTGATGTGATACCTTCTCACCCCCAAAGAAAAGATGGTCTTGAGAAGAAGGTAGGGAGAGTGGCCCACCCATCAGGAGTCAGAAAGGAGCTTTGCCAAAGTCCCCATCCTCCAAGTCTCACTGACTCGCTGTCACCCCTGTGGGCCAGCTGAGGGTACCCGTCTCGCAGTAGCTGGTGGCTCCACATCTTGGAAACCTTATTGTGGCTGTCTAATAAAGACACTCAAACCAGGCATTTGCCTGGTGGTAAGTGCTTGTTTCTTTTCACACACACACACAAAAGACTGGGAAGGAACTGGACTGGAAGGGAATGGCCCGCTCTCATTGGAAGGCCAATCTCACTCAACCCATGGCTTCATCAAAAAAGAAAAAAGAAGAAAAGAAAGACGAGGAGAAAACCCACCTACATCTGGCTTGCACCTCCCAGGGGGAACGAAGGCAGCCGGTGGTTGTGTGTGCCACTGCAGGGCAGCCACTCCTCTGTCCCATGCTCCCTGTCCATGCAGCCTTTCCATGGCCTTTTCCAAGGACTCCCTGCATCCCTCCTGATCTGACTGCGTGCCCCGCTCAGCAAGATGAAGGCTCTTTCCCGGGCTCTGAAGGGAAGGGATTAACACTGAACCTGTGTATCTTCCCTGCCTTGTGGTCAGAGTGTCTCACTTTCTCCAGCTTTCTCCTGTACCTTACACGTGGAGAAGAGGTGATGAGTTTCCACTGGCTTCCAGCAGGTCCTGGTGGCTGCCATGGACCAGCGTGAGCAGTACAGGGGTCATGGCGGGGACTTGGGCACCAGCACACAACCTGCACCCCACCTGCTTCCTGGCTGCCATGGGGTAGTGTATGCAAAGAGGACTGGAGCCACACAGTGCTCGGTGAATTCTAGCTGCTGTCGCATTGGCCTCAATGGCAAGATCATGAGGAGGGTGAGGACATATGTCCTGTCCCCACCCCAGCCACTACTCAACAGGCTAGGGACTGTCAACCTCCACGTGGTTGTGTGGAGGGCTGGATCATTCTCTGGAGGGGGCTGTCCTGGGCATTGCATGATGCTGAGCCTCCACTCTCTAGATTACAGTTGCAGCCCCCACCTAGTGGTGACAACCAAAGTTATCTTCTGACATTGCCAATGTCCCCTGGGAGGCAAAATTGCCCCCAGTTGAGATTAGCCATGATAATAAACAAATCCTTGGCTCTGCCTAGGCCTGTTTCCCTTTTAGTACAGTCGAGAGAAAAAACAACTCCTGCAGGTACCGCCCGGGGAGGGTGGGAAGATTCAACAAGACACTGTGAGTACGCTTGGAACAACGCACCACACTCTACTCTGGAAGGGTGGTGTTCTGAGGACCGGCGGTGCAAGGGCCCCATCTGGCAGGGGCAGCTGGCTGCGGCAGTGCCTAGCGGTGATGCCATTGAGGACCGCCACCTCCCATATTCCCTTTCTTTTCCCCAGTTTGCCCCGCTTGTTGCTCTAACATGGTGGCTGAATTGCCTGCTCTTGGTGCTGGGGAATCGCCTGCCTTCTGCTCTGACCATCAGCCAACAAGTCAGCTGAACAAATGCCACAGGCCACCGAGGGTGGGGCATTCTGAGGAGCATAAGAGGCGACCCAGTGCTCCCAGAATTCGCAGTCGAATTGGGGAGACAAGAGAGAGCACCCGGCTAATCAGAGCTGGTACAGAGGTTCCGGATCCTTCAGCACTGTGGTCCAGCACCCAGTGCAGGCCTGGCACATAGCAGGTGATTCACAAATATTCACGGAATGAATGAAAGAGTGCTGGGCCTAGACGGAGGGCCCTGGGGTAGGCGTCCTGCCCGATTCCCCTCTAGACACTCTACCAGCCCACACCTTTTGTGCCCAGCAGGCCTTAACAAACCTTTGCAGATGCTGGCAGCAGGGCCTCTCCCAGGGGACTACAGGACTGGGAGGCTTCCTGGAGGAAGCAGGCTTGCTTCTCTTCTCAAAGGATGTGTAGCAGGACCCCTCCAGGTCTGCTGGAGGAGTATAGTGGGCTAAATGTGCCTCCCCAAATTCATGTGCCCTTACACTCAGTGCCCCAGAATGCGACTGTATTTGGACATCGGGTCTTTAAAGATGTGATGAAGGTAAAATGAGACTGTTAGGATGGGTCCTACCCAATGACTGTCCTTGTAAGAAGAGGAGGTCAGGACACAGACACAGAGGGATGACCACATGAGGACACAGGGAGAAGATGCCGTCTGCAGCCCAGGAGAGAGGCCTCAGGAAGAACCAGCCCTGCCCCACCTTTATCTCAGACTTGTGGCCTCAGAACTGTCAGAAAATACATTTCTGTTGTTTTGGCCACCCCGTCTGCGTACTTTGTTATGGCAGGCCTAGGACACTCATGCAGGGATGAGTGGAGGGGACCTCAGGCCCTGGTCAGAAGGGCACTGCTGGCTGTCTCGACACCCTCAGGTCCTGCTTGGAAGGGCAGGGTGAGGGAGGGCGCTTCTCTGGCGGTCTGGCAGACCTCGCTCTTCCTTCGCAGAAGCTCTGCTTCCCTTTGCCTTGAGAAGTACCTGAGAGCGACTGAAAAATGCTAGTGCCGGGCCTCAGTTAGTCACCAGAGTCCAGTGGTCACCAGGACCTCCACTCGAGTGTGGTTTTCTGACACCCAGGTCACAGAGCAACTCTTTTATGGGAGATCAGCCAGAGCCACCTTGGAGGATGTGACATCCAGGAAGGGCAGCTTCCTCCTGGCCCCTGTTCTGCAGATGCAAGGCCTGGGAGGGTGGTGCCAGGCATGGGCCCTGCACCTGCTGCAGATGCAGAACATCTCAGGCCCCGTGTGGAAACACCACCAGCACCTCCTCCTCTGCGCTACTGGGGGACGGGGACCCACTGACCTCAGGGCTCCCCAGGCTTAGCCAGCCAACCTCAGTACCTTGCAGCTGGAATACTAAGAATGTTCTAGATAGGGCTGGGAGAATATTCACCTGAAGGCCCCCAAAGTCAGAGCCCACTATGACAAAATCTCGGGGCTGGAAATCTCAGGGGCCACAGGAGGGTCAGGCCAAAGGGGGCCCTGGGGAGTGCATACCAATGCACCAGCTCCTGGCAGCCCCGGGGCAGTCAGGGGGTTGCCATCTTGCATGCGGCTCCAAGTGCAGCGTTCAGCAGACCCACACGGGCGCGTGATAACACGTGGTCATCAGTCCCACACCTTCCCTGTGAGTTAAGCGTTATTATTTATCCCCGGCTTCCCAGCAAGTCAAGACAAGCAGGGAGGCCTCTGCTCAGACCACTGGGCCATCTGGCTCAGGCAAGCCAGTGGGGTTAAGGGTCCTGCAGCCTGAGGTCTGGGGATCAGCAGACATGGTGAGAGGTGGGGGTGGGGGAAGCTAGGGACAATTGCTGTGGGAGCTCAGAGCCCCTGCCCCTGCATTCCCCCTTCACCCCATGCCCTGAAGACCCCAACATTCTACCTGTGTGTGGTTGGGGGGCATGGGGTGCTATAGGCAGCATTGGGCTGGGCTGGGTTGGTGTGAGGATGCAGTGAGACAGGACAGAGGTTGCAGGGGTGGGGGCACAGGTATTAGAATCAGGCTGGATGGGACACCCAGCTGGCCGCAGGATGAGGGTGGACTCCATCTGTACCTGGTCCAGGCACTATCCTTTGAAAGGAGCCCAGATGGCAGAGGCTGGATGCATCTGAGGACCCCTTGGCCCCCACATGGAGCATGTGTTTTTCTGAAGCCAGATGATAACACCCCCCAGGCCGGGATGGCTTTGGGAATCCTCAGCATCTGCCCAAGCTGTGCTGTGTGCACCCTGCCCCTGCAGGGGGTGTGGTGGGGGGCTATGAACACCTTGCCTGAGGATGTTTATTTCTGTTGTAAACACCTGTGGCCAATGAACTCCTTCTGGTTGTTCTGGGAAGGTCACGCAGGATCCTGCCCCCAGTGGGCTCGCTCAGGACAAGGGTGGGACTGGGAATTGGGTTCCAGGTTCAAGTCCTACCTCTGCCCCTAACTGGTCACTTTGTGATTATGGGCCTTGGGTTCCTCACTGGGACAAGGAGGAACTACCCAATGGTCTCAGGAGCCCCCACTTCTATTCTCACACAGACTCCAGACCTTCTGTGTTTTTGTTAGGGTTGCCCCCCATCCTGTGCCCTGACACTCAGGCTTCAGGCTCCAGGAAATCTCGGGATTTTGCAAAGGCCTGTGGACCCCACCTCTTCACAGATTGTCTTCACTTGAGAACAAAAATCAGGAGAAAAGAACTACATCTTACTTTTACTGACCTCTAGATGAAATTTACAATTTCCTTCTATTTTGAATGTAAACAGCACCCATGATAGTGTTAGCAGTTACAAGTGACCTTGTTCCCATCTGAAGTCACAGGTATTTTCATAGCTCATCGCAGGTGCTGTCACCCTCTCAAAACGCTGCATATGCTCCTCACAAGGATGAAACTACCCTGATTATTAGGTCCCATGCCCGGTCTTGCGAGGGCATGTACCCATAAAGAAGCACAAATACTATTAGATCTAACTTTATTTTCTAACATTCTGATAAGTGCATTTTAGCACCATTGGTTTTCTTTGGAATTCTACATACGTTATTTTAAAGCGTTAATCTAAACAGCGTTCATGGCAAAACCAGGGTCAGGAACCCCCACTTTCTAGCAAGGCCATCTGCACCCCCTCCCCAAGCTGTTTCCTGACAGAGTCTGCCTCCTCCCTCCGCCAGTGTCCCCCGTCCTCCGGGGCCATAGCCCACCCATCGGCCTGGTCCCTTCCCCGGCCGCACGTGTTTATTAAACTCCACTCTTTACAGAAAAATGTCCAAACTCCCCATCCTGGAAATCAACTGGGGCCCCACCCCTACCCCCAATCTGATTAATCTGGTGTCTGTCCCCAAGCAAAGCATATTTCAAATAGAAGGTATCCAACGAATGCTTGTCAATCAATGGTCAACTCCAGGAGGGGGGGTGGGGGGGCCGTGCCTGGGAAGGGTTCTGGGGCCTGGGTCTGCTCTTCACCCAAGGGATCCCTTCTGTGCCCTCCTCCCTTGCTGGAACAGGAGGCTGTGCCCTTGTTTTCTTTGCTCCCAGGGAGTTGCAGGGGTGAGGTCATCCTTGGAGGTGCCCAAAAGTGGATGGAGAAAGTGCTATTACGACCTTATCAGATCCTCTCCGTTGGAGAGGGAGGGAGTCCACAAGGCCCCAGCCCACGCAAGAGCCCACAGGGGACAGGGAGGGTGAAGCTGAGAGGGGATGTCCCTCTGTGGCTGCTTGCTGGTGTCGGGCTGGCATGGGAGCAGGGAGGTCAGGGGCAACCCACTCGGGAGGCCATGGAGCACTGGTCCCTGGGCTTGGCTGAACATCAGTTTTTCCACATGTAAACTGGGGTCATGATGCCTTTCTGGCAGGGTCAGGAATGCCATGCACGTGGACAGTGTCAGCCCGTGCCCAGCTCAGGTAGAGCCCAGTGTGCAGGTGGCTCCTTCTGCCTAGACAGCAGGGCAGTGAGGACCTGCTGCCACCTGAGGCTCCTGGCAGAGGACCCCAGCTCTCCCCTCTCTCCTGCTTCTGCTGAGGTTGAGCTGCTCCAGCTGGCTGACAGGGTGCAGGGCAGCCACTGGGACCCCCTGAAACTTGGGGACAGTCAGCCCTCTGCCCAGGTGAGTGTGCTTGTCTGGTAACTTCCCCATGAGATGTCAGCGACATTTGTAAACACACAGCCCCAGCCCACGAGGCCCCTTCCTTGATTGCCTGAGGGTGCTCTGCTGTGGGGATAGTGGGCTCCCCCCAACCCAGAGGGAGTTGGGATCCTCCTCATGGGTGGGGCAGGCCTCCTGCTGTGACATGGGGCACTGTGGCAGCCCCCCTGTACCAATGGCTGCATGTCAGCTTCCAACAGGAGCCTGAGCAATGCCCCTCAGCAGTTAGCACGACAGACTGGACAGAACCGTGTGGCCCAGCAGCTCCCTGTGTACCCAGAACCAAGGAAGGACAGGGAAGGAGCCTCCCCAGGAGGCTGACAAGGATTCTGGAAGCTTTTACTCAAAACACGGGGGACAACTTAGGAAAGACGCTGCTCAGCCCAGTGACAGCTGAGCATCTATCCAAACAGTGCTGCCTGTCAGGGCACAGAGTCACCAAGGCCGCCTGTTTTAGCAGAACGACTCTCTTTAGGGCTCTGTGAAGATGCTGAATGGGCTGAAGGGGGGCCCCATGTGCTCTGGTGGCCTCCCCCAGCACACTCGAGCCTTCAGGGATGTCTCAAAGTCACAGGTTCTGCAGAGCAGTTTGAAGACCACCCCTGCAGCCCCACCTCATTTGCACATGAGGTGATGGAGGCCCAGGGCGAGGTGGCTTGCTAGAGGCAAGTGTCCTGGCACACTCAGTGCCCGCATCAGATGCTAAGGAGAGTGGATTTAACCCTGTAAGCCTGGGTCGGCCACTGCCCATTTCCGTGCACAGTTGTATTGAACCAGCCGCGCCGTGCGCTCATGTGCTGTCCACAAGGCTTTCCCACCATAGCCGTGGAGCCCTCGCCGCAGAGTTCCATGTGGCAGCAAAGCTGAAAGTATTTGCTGTCTACCCCTTTACAGACCCGGATGGCTGACCCCTGTGGAAACAAATGAGCTGCAGGTTTAGGGGTGGGTCGGGAAGGAGAAGGCGTGGCTTGGGCTGGGCAGGGCCCGCAGCTCCTTAGACGCAGGTCTTCTGAGCAGATCCCAGGCTGGCTCTGGAGCCCCTGCCCGGGCAGTGCGTCACGCAGCACAGACTCTTTGGGCCTCCACGACCCAGACCCAGCATGTCCTCCTTGACAAAGGATCAGATCTTGATGCTGGGATCATAGACCGTTTTGCTGGAGGGGAGTTAAAGAGCAAGAAACACTCCCAGGCTCTGACCACCCGTCTCACTGGGCACATGCTGCTGCTTCTGCAGCCTTTCATAGACACATCTGGCCACCATTAAGTTCAAGCAGTTAGTGGTGATATTCAGCTTGTGGAGTGGCCATCCATGCTTTAAGTAAGGACTTGCATCCTTGCTGGATAAAGGAAACTTTCCTCCATGGATAACGTCTCCCAGAGTGTGACAGTTTTCAGAGTCGGTACTTCCTGGGGGCACCCTCGGTTTCCCCTGTAAGCACTAATATCCACCTTAGCCTCTGCAGACTTCAGAGAAGATGTGTTGGTCCCTTTGATTAAAATAAAGAAAGCCTGTCTCAGCTGGGGGACACCGGTGAGTCACAAGAGTCCCGCTCTCTGATGTCTGCCCGTGTCCTGCAGAACAGAAGTGTGCCTCTTTCCATGCTGCCTTTGAGAGCCCATTGCAGCTGGGGTTGGGAAGGAAAGGCAGGAAGAACGTATCCCATTCGCTCTCCGGAGGGACCACGCCATTCCCAAACAACCAACCTGATGAGCCTGCGGGTGTGCTGGCTGCTTCATGGTGTGGACACCTCGCTTGTCTTAGGTGTCCTGGCTTGAGGCCAGCCTGCAGGTCTCCCTCCCTCTGTGTCCACCCTGGGAGCCCCCAGAGCATCCATTCATGCCCGGCCCCTGCCTGGCCAAGCAACGGGACCGCATCAGGACTTGCTCCTTCTCCAGGAGAGCCTCCGGCAGGGCAGCCCCTTCTCCCCATCCGTGTGGACGCCATGTGTCCCATCTCCACATATGGGAAGCATGAGCACTTTGGGGCCCTTAGAATACCCTGAGCTTGTTACAACTGCATCTTCGATTCTCCACATTTCCACACCTCAGCCATTGGTGCATAAGGAAATACACAACAAAGGTGCAATGGTGGCGAGGAATTTGCTGGCCGAGCTGGATGAAGAGGGTCAAAACACAGATGATGCCCATGTTTGTCTCCTGCTCTTTCCCTGGCCTGGGAGGCCCCTCCCCCGCTCACTCTCCCCCTTTGGGTCTCAGACCAAATGTCGCCTCTTCAGAGCAGCCCTTCTGGCCACCAGGTCTGAAATGTTCCGCCATGCCCTGCCCAGCAGTGGCATCCTCAGCCCTTGCCCTGTCCTTCCTTGACCACACAGCACCTGTCCTCATTTTGTGTGTTTGTGCTCTGTCTCCACCTGGGAACACCAGCCTCACGGGAGCAGGGACATTGCCTGTACGTTTACCTCCAAGTCCCCACAACACAGCGCAGGGCCTGGCACAGGGAGGAAGCTCCATGAATAGTTGGGGGATAGATGAAAGGAAAAAGGAGTAACTGCATCACAGCAGGCTGTTACCTGTGTTCCTGCGATTGCCCAGTCGTGTGCTGTGGCAACTGCGGTTCCTTCATGCTCAGCTTCTTGTTGCCCCCCATCCCCCATCTCCTCCTGCTGCGGATAGCCCCACCTCTGGTGCTGCTGAGCCCCTCCCGAAGCCAGGGCCACTGCACCTAGAGTCTAAATGCGCGGGCCTCACTCAGGAAGCAGATCTACGGTGCCCTGTGGGACCAGGGACTGTGTAAGCCTACACGTGAGGTGAGGGACCATACAAGTCTGACCCCATTTCTAGGAACACCAACACTCCAGCTGCGTCATTCAGCTAGCGGGTCCCGGCTTCACCTGCAGGGACCANCAGACCGGTTCCCGCTCGCTGGCTGAGCGAGGCGCGGGGGCAGCGCCGAGGGTTGCGATCCGTTGCCGGACACGGAAAAAGATAAAAGACAAAAAAATAAAAAATAAAAAAATAAATGCGCGGGCCTCACTCAGGAAGCAGATCTACGGTGCCCTGTGGGACCAGGGACTGTGTAAGCCTACACGTGAGGTGAGGGACCGTACAAGTCTGACCCCATTTCTACGAACACCAACACTCCAGCTGCGTCATTCAGCTAGCGGGTCCCGGCTTCACCTGCAGGGACCACTGGACCACGAGCGAGGCCAGGACTCCCCAGCTCCTGACAGAGATCTTGGGGGTGACGTCCAGGACGCTCCACAAAGGTAGGAGGCTGCTCTCTGGGGACGGTATTCTTTTGTAGGAGCTGGGAAGCCTTGCGCATTGAGGGGCTCCTTGTCCCTCTGTTGCAGAGACCGTGCAAAAGCCCAGGCCATCGCTTCACTGTGAGCCACCATCTTGCCCTCTCTCCCCTCCACTTTCACATGTTGTGACTGATGGGACTGGGTGGTCCTGAGATGGGGTGGGGAGACCCCAGCCCACTTCTTCAAGGAACTTTTTTTTTTTTTCCTTTTTGTCTTTCTTCGTGACCGGCAACGGATCGCAACCCTCAGCGTCGCGCCCGCACCTCGCTCAGCCAGTGAGCGGGAACCGGTCTGTATGTGGGATCCAAACCCTCGGCGGGAGCGCCGCCACGCCTCCCAAGCGGCGCACTGTAGCAGTGCGCCACCAGGCCATTCCGGAACTTAATTTTTTAATTGTGGTAATATATAAATAAAGAAAATTTACCATGTTCTTTTTTAGGTGTACAGTTCAGTAGTGCTAGGTATACTCACATTGTTGTGCAAACAATCTCCTGAACTTTTTCATCTTGTGAAACTGCAACTTTGTATCCACTTAACAACAATTCTCCTCTCCTCCCTTCCCCTTGTCCCTGGCAGCCACCCTCGAGGAAGTTTTTAGTGACTTCTGTCTCTCCACACGATAAGGACGTTGAGGATTTTGGTTGAATATCTTCAAGTCAGATGCTACACAGCTGTGATCTCCCGGAATCCAGTGCAACGGTAAAGGACGCAGGTTTTAGGAAGGACAGATGGAGGTTTAATTGCCAGTTGTATGCCTTTAGGAGCCTCGATCGCCATCAGGCTGCAGCATGACACCAGTCCCTCTGTCTTCCCAGCACCACAAGTGAGGCTGGCGCCTCCTCCCCGGGGTCCTGGCCACCCCCCTCCCTGCAGCCGCAGCCCCCGAGCCCACGGCTCCTGTGCGGCCCACACAGCGCCCCCTGCCACCCTCCCCGCTGCTCTCCTCTGAGTGCCTGGCTCCAGAGTGGGCGCCAGGAGCTGAGCCCTCCTGTCCGCTGCCTGTCTGGGCACATGTGCCGGTGAGGCCCAGGAGGGAGCGTGGGGGACAAGCTCAAGAGCTGGACACGTCACAGGTCTTGCTTCGAAGCAGTGACGTGTCGGAGGCGTCAGGTCAACTTTAGAGAGATGGGGACACAAACGTCAGGGAGCAGACTCGATGCCTTTTAGCCACAGAATGTTCAGGTAGACGCCTCTTCCTTCTAGTAATCTCGCTTTAGGGGAAATCTCAACTGCCTGCCCTCCCTCCCTCCCTCCCATTCTCCTGGGCACGCAGGCTGCGGTACTATTTTTACATATATCCTCTTCT
>NW_007738100.1:13475-29067 GCF_000696425.1 Galeopterus variegatus
CTAATTCTCAGGGCTACATTTTGGAAAGGTTCGATTACGATCCCAATTTATAGGTAAGTAGATTTTGGTAAGGTGGAATCCCTGCCCATGGCCTTGTGAAAACCCATGTTGGTGGACTGGAGCCCAGGCCTGTTGGACGGACACCAGGCCGGCCTCCCTGACCACTACACAGTACTCTATGCCAGCCATTCCCCTGAAGACCTGGCCATGGGGGCCAAAATACACGTGGCTACACCTGCTAATATGTATAGGAAAGAGGCTCTGAGCCCCAGCAGATGGTGTTTGCCCAGAGACTGGGGTTTTGATAGAGAATCCCCAAGGACATTGATCCATTAGGGGAATGGGTTAACATTCACATCACAGGGCACGTGGCATCCTATCTAACAATCCTTTTGTTGAATTTTGTGGTGTTGGCCAGCATTCCAATCCTGTTTCAGGCTTCTGACAAGGAGATGATGCTTCAGGTCCCTCTTTGTACTTCAATTTTTCTCCTTGGAATGAGAGGAGAGTTTTTTAAAAGAAGCCACAGTTATGTACTCATCCATCTTTGTGCAGTAAATCTCTTAATAGAAATTTCCTACAGAGCCTCCTTCTCTGGTTGAACCATGACTGACACAACAGTTAGTATTAAGGATATTATTTCATATTTAAAATCAAAGGATATGAAGAATGAAGGACCAGAAGGTCGATGTCAGCCAGCTCAGTGGAGAGTCACAGTCCTTTGCCCAGTTTCCAGACCTGAGCCATTTCTCAGACCCAGAGCCTATGGACTGAATGAGGGACAAGTCCCCACGAGGAGAACCTGTGAAGCCACAGCAGTGATATGCAGAGCGGTTCCCCAGGCCCTTTCTGGAGGGTCCCAGAGCCATTTATTCAGGCAATCAACTGGGAAAAGGATAATACGCAGATCTTGGGAGGGCTGTGGAATTTAGGGTCTGAATTAATTCTGACACCTGGAGATCCAAAGTGCCGTCATGGCCACTTGTTAGGGTTAGGGTGTACGAGGTCAAGTGACACATGGAATTTTCCAGTCCCAGCTTCATCTCACACAATAGGTGCACTGGATCCTCAGACCCACACAGTTATGATTACTGAGGCTCTGAAATATAAAATTAAAGTGTACACACTGAACAGTAGGCAGAACCTTCGCATTGATTCCTT
The DNA here is from genome assembly GCF_000696425.1 of Galeopterus variegatus. NCBI lineage: Eukaryota > Metazoa > Chordata > Mammalia > Dermoptera > Cynocephalidae > Galeopterus > Galeopterus variegatus. Next base: position 14,637 of record NW_007738100.1, read on the forward strand.
GACCTGTGCAGTAGGAGCAATTATAGCAGGAAGACCAGGTATGACCCTTAGAAACTGTCTCCCACTGCTTTTAAGATACCAAAATAATATTACAACTCAGGGGTAAACAGCAGAGATTAGTGCCACCTGCAAAACTCTAAAGGATGCAGGTGGCAGTTGCCATCATATTCCCATCTAATCCACCAGTCTGGCCTTTGCCGAAGCTGGGTGGGTCGTGAACGTGACAATAGATTCCTCCAGTCACAGCTATTGTGCTGGATGTGATGTCCTTGCTAGAGATCAACCTAGCCTCTGGTATGACATCCATAGCTGTGTGGCTTCAATACCAACCAAGAAGGAGGATCAGAAGTTTACATTCCTGAAGGATGGACAACAATATACATGCATAGTCCTGCCCCAGTGCTCTGTTAGTCTTCCTGCTCTCCATTGCAATTTAGCTGGTAGTGACCCAGACCATTTGGACATTCTGCAGAACATCACAGTGGTCTGTTGTATTAATGCCATGTTGATAGGACCCAAAGAGGAAGAAGTGACAAATAGCTTAGATGCCCCAGCGAGACACATATGGATTCCAAAGGGGAGAGAATAAACTCTGTAACAACTCAGGGGCCTGCTACATTGGTGATCTGGGACAGGCCAGACCATTCCCTCCAAAGCAATGGACAAGCTATTATATCTTGCATCTCCTGCCATTAAGAAAAAAGCACAATGCTTGGTGGGCTTCTTTGGGTTTGGCGACAGCATGTTTTGCACCTGGAAAGACCACCTCACCCCACCTAGCAGGTAAGATGGAAGGCTGCTAGTTCTGAGCAAGGCCCAGAGCCAGGACGTGTACTGCAGCAGGTCTAGGCTGTGGCACACGGAATCCTGCTGCTTGGGCCATGTGATGTGGCAGATTCCTTGTTACTAGAAGTGGATGAGGCAGAGGAAGATGTCAGGCAGAGCCCACAGCAAGATCCAACGGGTGAGTCGCAGGGCAGACCCCTTGAGTCCTGGAACAAGGCCATGCCGTCTGCAGCAGAGAATCTGACACCATTTAAAAGGCAGCACTGGGGGAAAAGCTTCCTTGGGCGTCTGTCCACGGGACTTATGCATGCAATGGCATATCCCTGCAATGGAATATTATCCAGCCATAGAAAGGAATGAAGCCCTGACACATGCTACAGCATGGACGAACTTTGAAAACATTCTGCTTAGTCAAAGAAGCCAGTCACAAAGACCACACGTCGTATCCGAAGAGTTATGTGAAATGCCAGGATAGGCTAATCCACAGAGACAGAGAGAGGACCAAGTTATTGCCAGTGCTGGCACTGGCAAAGTGTCTGGGAGCTTCTTTCTGAGGCGATGAAAATGTTCTAAAATTGACTGTGGTGATGGTTGTACAACTCCATGAATATACTAAAAGCCATTAAATTGTGCACTTTAAATGGGTGAATTGTATGGCATATGAATTACATCTCTATCAAACTATAATTTTTTTTTTCCCTTTTTTGGTGGCTGGCAGGTACAGGGAATCAAATCCTTGACCTTGGTGTTACAAAGCCATGCTCTAACCAACTGAGCTAATTAAAAACAACAACAAAAAAATGTTTTTGATAAAAAATGCAACCCCCCCCCACTCCACACTAATGTACTAATATATGCTGATTAGATCAAATGTAGATCAACTTCTGTTCTTGACCTACTCCCCTCCTAGCTCTGTCAGGGGCCCAGCTCCTCCACTGACTGAGAGACAGGTCTGGGAATCCCCTCAGCAAGTCTCGGGCCCCCTAGCTGGATCTGCTGCAATGTTTGGTCTTACCCTTCACTTGCCATCCCTACTAACTCTGGCTTGAGTCAAGCCCTGTCCCCTGTCCTGGTTCAAGGTCTAGAAGAACTGGATTACAGACCTGGCTCTGCTGCTTGCTGTGTGATCTTGGCCAAGTTACTCCACCTCTCTGGTCTGCCCTCTCTTCATCTGCAAATTACAGGAAATGCCCTAGGTCTAAGATTATCAGATTTGATTTTAAGGCTTTAACCATTTATAGTTATAGGTCTGTTAGGAAATAATGAGTGTTATAAAAATTCCATTTCTCTTTGTTTTTAGAATTCCTGTTTTAGAAGTGAATGAGATATTTATCAGCTCCTGTTTCTCAAGTTTGAAGTGCTGAGAGTGATTTTCCATGACTCTGTTGAGGAAATGAGCCATTTACAGCAGCAGCCACAGCCAGGAGGAAATTCTCCCCGCCACACTTGGTCTCCAGAGAAAGGGATGAGGTCCGTGGGGACACCCTGCCCCGGCCACTGCCCACAGCCACAAACTGCGGGGCCTCCTGGACACAGCCATGCCCCGCAGGACCCCTGGACTGCTACCCACCTTCCCCACCTCCATTTCTTGGCTGCAAACCAGACTGACTCATAGAGAGAAAGAAGGCAAATTCGACATTGTTGTAAACTATTTGGAGACCAACATGGAACAATCTCGTTTCACCCCTGGTTGCATTTCAGAAATGTGGCCATCCATTGAGGGGTGTTCCAGAAGACCTGACAGCAGTTTTGCCTTCACTGTCCTCTGCTCTTTGCAAGGCAGGATGCGATGACCCATCTCTTCCTGTGATGTGGAAGGAAGGATGTCAGGATGAAGAGGGGACATCGTTTACTGCCCCCGACCTGCTCGATTGTTCCTCTCCTACCTCCTTGTGCTACTCCCAAATTACTTTCTGATGACAGCCTCAAGTCTGCAGAGTCTATGACAAAGTCCATGCCATGCAGGGAGCCAGGCCGAAGGAGGGTGGCAGGCAGGACCAGCTACAGAATTTGCAGAGCCCGGCACAGTGTCTTTTGTTCACAAACCATTAAGGATTGCAAGATGAGCTTTAACTAAGCTCGAGCACTTCTGCACTGGGGCCCCGGGTGTGCATGCTGCAGTGGACACAGGAATGGATGAGAGCAGAACAGAGGAAGAGCATGTTTGTGTTGTGCCTGCACCATGGCAGTGTGCATGTGTGCAGTAGACACACCAAGAAAGGTGCTGCCCTGCCCCAAATGACCTGCTCTTCTAGGCTCTCCATGCCCCTGTCTGGCCTTGGAGGGGCATATACACACAGGAGTGTCAGGAATGCTCAGGAGACCCCTCCTCATTGAGAGTCAGAATGGTTACAGCTGGGTGCATGATTAAAAATCAGTCAATGAGCCTTATATGAACAAAGTTGGAGGCATCACACTACCTGACTTCAAAATATACTACAAGGTAATAGTAACCAAAACAGCATGATACTGGCATAAAAACAGACACACAGACCAATGGAGCAAAATAGAGAATCCAGAAATAAATCCACATGCCTACAGCTAACTGATTTTCAACAAAGGTACCAAGAACATTCATTGGGGAAAGGACAGTGTCTTCAATAAACGGTGCTGGGAAAACTGATATCCACATGCAGAAGAATGAAACTAGACCCATATCTCTCACCGTATACAAAAATCAACTCAAAATAGATTAAAGGCTTAAATGCAAGACTCCAAACTGTGAAACTACTACAAGAAAACATAGGAGAAATGCTTCAGGACATTGGTCTGGGCAAAGATTTTATGAAGAAGACCTCAAAATCACAGGCAACAAAAGCAAAAATGGACAAATGGGATCACATCAAACTAAAAAGCTTCTGCACAGCCAAGGAAACAATCAACAGAGTGAAGAGACAACCTGCAGAATGGGAGAAAATATTTGTAAGCTATGCATCGGATAAGGATTAATATCCAGAATATACAGGAAACTCAAAGAACACCAACAGCAAAAAATCCCAAATAATCCAATTAAAAAATGGGCAAATGAACTGAATAGACATCTTTCAAAAGAAAACACACAAATGGGCAAACAAGTGTATGAAAATATTTTCAACATCACTAATCATCAGGGAAATGAAAATCAAAACCTCAATGAGACATCATCTCACTCCAGTTAGAATGGCTATTATCAAAAAGACAGAAAATAACAAATGGTGGTGAGGATGCAGTGAAAAGGGAACTATTATTCACTGTTGGTGGGAATGTAAACTAGTACGGCTATTATGGAAAACAGTATCTCTGTAAAAGTAAAAATAGAACTTTCATATGATCCAGCAATCCCACTACTGGGTATACGAGGGTGCTCCAAAAAATTTGTGGAAAAATAGTTAAAAGATAGTATGAATTTTTTTTTTTTGTCTTTTTCCGTGTCCGGCAACAGATCGCAACCCTCAGTGTTGCCCCCGCACCGGACCGGGACCGGCAACGGGATCGCAACCGTCGGTGTTGCCCCCGCGCCTCGCTCAGCCAGTGAGCGGGTACCGGTCTGTATGTGGGATCCGAACCCTCGGCGGGAGCGCCGCCGCGCTTCCCAAGCGGCGCACTAGCGCAGTGCGCCACCAGGCCGACCCCAGATAGTATGAATTTTTCCACGGACTTTTTGAAGTACCCTCGTATATCCAAAATAAATGAAACTAGCACGTTAAAGAGATACCTGCACTCCCATGTTCACTGCAGCACTATTCACGATAGCCAAGAGATGGAAACAACTTGAGTGTCTGCTAAGAGATGAGTGGGTAAAAAAAAAAAGTGGTATATATACACAATAGAATACTACTTGGACATAAAAAGGAATGAAATCCTGTCTATCTCAGCAGCGTGGATGAGCCTGGAGGACATTATGTTAAGTGAAGTAAGTCAGGCACAGAAAGTTAAATATTGCATGTTCTCGTATGTGGAAGCTAAAAAAAAGTTGAGCTCTTAGAGGTGGAGAGCACGATAGTGGTTACCAGAGGCTGGGAAGGGTGGGAGAGGGGAAGAGGGAGAGGGGGGTTCACAGACACATAATTCCCGCTGGATGGGAGGGATAAGTTCTAGCATTCTACAGCACCCACTGTAGGATGCCTACAGTTAACAATTAATCGTCTAGCTAGAAGAGAGGATTTTGAATGTTCCCAACACAAAGAAATGATAAAGGCTTAAGGTGATGGACATGCTAATTACCCTGATTTGATCATTAAGTATGATATGCATATATTGAAATATCACACTGTGTCCCATATGTCTGCATGTACAACTACTTTGTCAATTAAAAATAATAACAAAAACAAAAAATAAAAATAAAAAATAAAGTCAATCAATGAGGCTTATATGGAGTTTAGGCGATTTCCTCTTGGCCTCAGTGTGAATAAGCACGTTTTAGTAAAAGCAGACATTTTTTTCTTTAAAGTGTCATCACTGAAGTATGAGGAGAAGAGATAAAGTGGGTCTAAAATGTTCCTTGAAATGAAAACCTGATCCCATCCCAGTGAATCTACAGAAGAGTGTCCCCCACACTCCCTGAACACCTTCAAGCTACTCCTGCTCACCTTTGGTCTTTCAGTGCTCACAGTGGCCTTGTGGGTTAGCAGGAAAGTGGGCTCCCCATTTTATCAGACTGGGCTTGGTTGAGGGGGTGTCACCTGCTCAGGTCAAGTGGAAAGTCAATGACTGAGTGGGGGGCTCAGGTCTTTGCACTCCATGTCACACATTGTTCCATCCTCCAAGTGCTGCTTGGTGGAAATGGCAAGCTCCTTGTAAGTTCTACAGTCGGGGGAGATCTCGTTCCAGTCCTGCTGGCATCTGACAGGGGCTCTTCCCGTTAGGAATGAGGGAAATTAGTTAGGTGAGCTCGGATTCAAACTATTTTTTTTTAAATTTTATGGTTAATCTTTTAATGCTGAATCTGTTTTTGTTATTGCTTAAAATTTAGCTTTAAAAAACTACAAATAAATGATACAAAATTGGGATCATGCTAGATATAAAGTTAAGTAATTTTTTAATATTCTATGAACATTTTCCCTTATTAAATATTCTTCTATATCGTTTTTGTTGGCTGCAAAATGTTCTATTGTATGGGTTTACTATAATTTACTTAATCAGTTTTCGATTGTTTGTGGTTTTATAAAGTTTACAAATATTTTTGTCATTGTTGTGAAATCATCTTATTTTAACAATTCCTAAATGAGATTCTTTAACTTGAGATTTGTGAAAAGCAAAGACATTTTAGAAAGAATAATATTTTGGCTGAACCAGATACAAGGTACATAGTAATTGCAAGTCTCATGTATGACTAATTCTAATCCATGCAATACAGGTTTAGTCTTGTTGAGTTCAGTTGAATTCCCACTTGTGCCTTGGAAATGCTTTTGCTCACAGGAGCGATGCCCTGGTGCTGGGGGTCTTTCTCCTTGGCCCTGGGGTCTTCTTATGGTTCCCTCTGCTCTCTGCTGGTGCCCAGGTGTTTACTTGCTGGCCTGCACAAGAACACTTACCTGCTGTTCCTTCTCTCTTGGCTTTGCATATCCACGGAGACGTCGCCCCACCTTGAAATTAGTTTGCTTTGGATTTTCAGCCCATTGATCTTGCTGTCAACCTGAGTTTAATGCTGTAAATGTGGGGCCAGACAAAGCCATAGGAGTGTGCTGGATCCAAGAGCAGGCCATTTTAACACCCACATGTGCATGTGTTGTGGCCTCTCTTAGGTGGGAAGGGATCTAGTCAAGTGGTGATGTGTTGCTCTTGCGTTCTCAGCATTTGGCCTTCATCGGTGGTCCAAGCCGTTGGCTCCAGCCCTCGCTGGAAGGAATCAGGAAAGGAAAGGAGGACAGGTGTCCACCCCTGAAAGAACTTTGTAGACATTGCTCATTCTGCGTTCACTTACACCTGGTGGCCAGACCTCAGTCACAGGAGGGAGGGAGGCTCAGGACCATCCAGACAGAATTGGGGCATGAGGAAGATAAAGGGGTGTGGGACCCAAGGCTGCCCAGGAGCTGGTCACTACTGGGACCCTAAAAAGGGTTCGACATGGCTGCCTGTGTATCAGGGAGAGTCAGACCCGGTGTCCAAGTCAGAAGTGTCCCATCAATAAGCAACTTCAGTCCCCTCGGAGGGAAACACTAATCTGCCTAGGAAGGTAAACTTTTTTCTTAGTTGGCAAGGAGTCTTCTAACACTAGGAAGGCTTAGAATTAAATATCAAAATAATGGAATAAAGCCAACCCAAATATTCATTTGGGGGTATTAAGTTTAGAATAAAAATACTGGGCATGTTTGGTATTTGAAGTTTTTGAAATATTAAGAGAATTTGGCACATTATAGTAACTATCAGATTAGCCTTGTGATTGGGGTTTAAATTGTGCCATTGAATAATTGTTTTTCAACCTGTGATGTTAAGCAGAAAAGTATAAAAGCCATTTACTGAGTTTGTGCACAGTACTGGGACAGCTGAGGACACTCGATGTTCACCCAATGCAAACTCTATCTGTTAGATTTAGTGGAGCGACTTCAGGACTTGATAGCTGCTGCTGCTTGGAACCATTTGAAGTAATTCTACATAAAAGATGATAAATTTGCATATGCAATTTAACATGTTTATGGGAATCCAGTTTATTAAGTTTGTAAATGTCACTGATTGCATTTGAGAGTTTAGCAGTTCAAATCCATTTGTTCAAACATGAATTGGATTAAACCCCTCTGAAAGTGATATTAAAATTTCCTACCTTTACAAATAAACTGAGTTGGTTTGTAGGGTGGGCTTCAAACCCTAAGGAAAACCAGATGTTAAAATGTGAAACTTAATACATTTGATATTAATCTAAAATGAAGAAACTACAAGTGGTCTTTCTTGGTTACAAAAGCTAGTTCTTTGGTTCTCTAGGGTACTGAGAATCTCACGCTGACATTTCTGTTTTCCTGCCTTAGCCCAGAGGAAGGGTCACTCACCCCACTTAACCACACCCTCTGCACTCCCCGGGTACCAGCCCTGCATCTGATGGGATTCAACAGGGACTGCTTAGCTCCCCTGTGGTTTTCAGTGAAAAATAGGATTTCCTCGTTGAACTTCTCTAAGACTGTTCTATGAGATAATTAAACACTTTTCCTCTGAATCTGGCTAATTCAGCCTACCTGAAAATCTGCCCTGTTGGAGATACATTTAGTAGCCCCTTCACTCTGCACCCAGGTGGATCCCAGGCTATGATGGGTAGATGAGCTTTTGAGGGACTTTAAGCACCGCCCCCCCCACTGGAGCTCAGAGCGGAGACCACGCCTGTGACAGCCCATTAGCAGACCTCTGCAACTCCCAAAGGAATTCATTGTTGGAAAAGTTTTTTGATTTTTTTAATGGTAAAGATGATGAGGTTATTAAAACTCAGAAAAGTTTGCCACTAAATGATTAACTTGGGTGTTTTTTACCGAGCTATTTCCCTCCTATCTTGTTTGATTTTTAGAACTTGGATGTATCTGCATTTGTATCAAAAGAAAAGACAGACAATATGATTTCCATGAATGTGTGTGCTGCCTTCCTTGGGGTTCTGTGACTCACAGAAATGCCAGCCAGCCTTCTGATGGAGGCAACCAGACAGGGATATCATGTTTCTGCTGATACTATCTGAGTATTCTGATGGCCGTGACTTGATTTGGATCAAAGGAGTTATTGTTCATTATGGGGTTTCCAGTAAGGGAGGGGCTTTCTCAAACCCTGTGATCAAGCAGTCAAAAGCCCCTGGCTCACCTCGGGGAATCTGACAGGAGTGGTCTTCTCACCCTTTGCGGGTTTTCTCTGGCACTTCCCCCAACCTTTACCCTGGTGCCTGCAGGATGATTTCTTTCCCTTTTGCATTTCCCTACCTCTGCTGAAAAGGCAGATTCAATGAAAGCCTGGTTCTTGCTCTATTACCCCAAATGTTAGAAGCCACCATAGCGAGGGCATTCCCCCAGAGAGGCACCCTTAACATGCGCCTGGCCCTGCCCGGGGTGCAAAGACCTGGCTCCAGCGAGCTGGGGGCACAGAAGAGCTAGGATCCTTCTTCTGAAGCCATGGCTGGTCTGCAGAGGAAAGTGGATAAAACTTGCATTTCAGACAGTGTTGGAAGTGCCTCCCCCAGCCCAGGCACCTCCCTGCCAGAGGCTCGTTCCTTTAGTGTCAGGCATGGCTTTCTGCTTGGGGCAGATCCTCCTCTGATGGGCAAATCCCGAGAGCAAGAGCAAGTACCCACTAGGGAGGTACTCTCTGGACCCAGTGCCTGTGGGTGTGGGTGTCAGAGACCCGAGTTTGGGTCTGATTCGGTGTGGCATCGTCCAGGTTTAGATGATACTACCTGGATTTCTCTTCTATAACTAGCGACAGCAACAACCAGTATACAAGTCTCAGGCATGTCTGAGACACTGGTCACTTTCTTTGGTCTCAACATGGAGCATTGTCTAACAAGCGCACAAGGACTGTGCAACCATGGTGGCAAGTTAGAAACCACTAATTATCCTGTGGGGCATGGGCCTTTTGTTCTATTTTCTATTGATTGGGGTATGTGACGACTCTGCCAGGTTCATATTAACTTGTAGAACACTGAGAGAGATGTGTTTGCTTCTGTCTAATGGCAATACAATTGAATTTTGTCCTGAAGAGATGCTATTAGTTTAACGACTGAAAGAATATCCCCTGGCAGAGACAGTTTTACTGCGCGTCGAGCCGTCTGTAGTGTGGCAGAACCCCAGCACGCCGTCTGTCGGGCCGTCGCCTTTCACTTCTTCTGCACTTTCTGCACCAGCTGTGCCGTCCCGCTGGCTCCCTTACTGTGTTCAGTAGACCACTGACAGGTGCTCACTTGACACACAGTCATACTTCTTTCTAAACAATTCCGCTCCGGCAAGGACATCGCTCTGCGCTTGTTCTCTGTCTGCCCCACTGGCCACGCCTTCTGCACCTGCTTCTGCTCCACGTCTCGGCCTCCTCTTCTCCCTCCTGCACTCACTGACAGCAAAGTCCTCCAGCCTCGGAACTGGATGGATCTGTGTGCTGACTCCAGAACTTCTCCCTCTCCAGGGTGGGGAACACTTCACCTGCGTAACTCTCCACATCTTACGACCCTCCCAAATTTAACTTAACCTGAAGTGAACTCTGATTACCTAGAGCACCTGAAACTTGCTTCTTCCCCAGCTCAGCACATGAAGTGCCATCCTTGTCATTCCAGCTGAGGTCTGAGAGGAAGCAGAGTGGCAGAGCCACCCAGGGAGTCACAGCTGGAAGCAGCGCACACTTCACTTGCCCGGTCTCTCCACCGCACTGCCCCAGCCTTTGTCCTGCTCATGGCCTCTTAATACCCCACGTCCAATGTGTGGGAAATCCTGTCACCTCTGTCTGCAAGCCGGACCCTGACCCAGGTGCCTCTCACTCCCTCCGCCACACCCCCTGGCCAGGTGGCCATCACTCTCTCACCTGTGTCACTGCCCGGCCCCCACCTGGTCATGGGTGTGCCCTCGCCCTCTTACAGAAATTCTCCGATTACACCTCTGCTCAAAGCTGTTACCTGGGGGCTTCCAATGCCACCCAGAGCAAGCTGAAGTCCTTTCAACAGTCAACAAAGCCCTATAGCCTCTATTTTCAAACTGTAGTGAGCCTCAGGGCATCTCCCTACTGGAGAGCCAGCAAGCGTGCAGGTTCCTGGAACCCTCCCCGTGCTGTTCTGGAGCAGCAGGTCTGGGGTGGGCCTGATAATCTGCATTTCTGCCAAGTCTGCAGGCGAGGACTGCCCATGATCTTTGCCCTCCAGGATCTCTTCTCCTGTGTGGACATCTGTCACATGGTGCATGGCTCCTGTGAGCCACACCTCCCAGCATTCATGCCCTCTGGTCGCTGTCCCCTCAATCACTCATCCCAACAACTGTGGCCTTTCGCTGTTGCTCAGACACCGTAAGCATCCTGCATCGGGACCTTTGCCCTTGCTTGCTGCTTGGGGTGGTCCCTCCCCTCTTAGTGTCTGCTCACATTGCCTTGAGTACCCAATTTAAAACTGTGCCTCCTAAGCAATCTCTCTCTCACTCCCAGCTTCATCTTTCCCAAAGGACTTATGACCACCTGAGGTCCTGCAGATTCACCAGCTTGTGTGTGTGTGTCTGTTCCCTAGGAGAATGTGGGATTCATGAGGCGGGGCCTTTCTTAGGGTCTAGAGCATGCACAACACATTGTGGGCACTCAGAAAGAATATTTCAGGAAGGAAGGAAAGAAAGGAAAGGAGAAAGGGAGGGAAGGAGGGAAGGAGGAATCCAGTTCCCCTCATCAGGAGGTTGCTGTATACACAGCTGGCCGGGTGCCCAGCACGTCATGGAAGACCCATACAGTAAAGTTCCCCATTCCAGAGACCCCCTCTGTAACGAGCGAGGCAGGCGGCTTGGGGACTGAGGCCAGGGAGGCAGGTGAAAAGGAGAAAAGGCCTAGAGGAGGGGCTGGAGCTGAAGCCAAACCCAGGCTCTTGTCCTGAGGGAGGGAAGAAGCCGGCCTGGCCATCTCCCCTGACCTTTGTGGCTCCAAGGCTGCTCCTGCATCACCACTGGTTGGGCGGGCCTGGGTTCAGGAGCGAGAATAGGAAGAGGAAATTCCACGCAGCAGCAAGAGCCCTCCCAGAGTGCACAGGCCAGGCCCCAGCACCGGCATCACTGGGTTCAGAGTATTTGGAAACATTCCAGGAAGGTGGTAACCACATGCTCAACTTCTGGAGTGGTGGTTCTCAGACACTGTGCACAAGGAACGCTGGGATTCCTGTCCCTGGCCCAGACCTTAATTCAAATGTGCTGGGCCCAGGAATGCACAGATTTTAAACAAGCTCCTCTGGGATTCTGGATTCTGATGCTGGTAGTGCCTGAACCACTCTGAGCAACCCTGTTCACTGGGACCTTGGTGCCTTCCCCAGAACTCTGGTGCATGTCAAAGATAACAAGGAGTCCTTAGCCCTGCCATGGGCAGCAGGAAGGACTGACAGGACTCCCTGGGGCCTTGTGTGCATCCTCCTCCGCTGACCTCCTTCCCATGAAACCGCCCCTACGTGTGGAACCTTTCCCCAGCACCCGTGTTTGGTTGTCTGCACCTTGATCTCCCCAGCAGATCATTCAGGAATCACAAAGTCAGAAGGGCAGGGAGGGGCCATGGGGGTCATCCCCCTGCCCCATACCCCTTCCCCCCAACCCCTGCAAAAGAGCAAAATGAAGTGTGGATCAGGGCTATGGAATGAAGAAAGGCCCCACAGGATGGTGTAGGGCAGGACATGGGGCTCCCTGTGAGAAGCCAGAGCATTGTCCTACGTGTCCCACCAGGTGAGTCCTATCCTCTGCATCCTAGCTGGGAACTACAGGCAGACCTAAATTCTTCATCTGGGTATACCCAGAACCAGACATAGGTCTGGCATAGTCAGCACCAGATGGGTGGATGGAAGGATGGATGCAGGAGTATGTATACAGACGGATGGATGGTTGGATGGATGGATGGGTGAGTGGGTAGTCAGATAGGTGAGTGGATGGTTGATGGATGGGTGGATGGATAGATGGGTGGTGGATGGATGATGAATGGAGTGGGTGGGTGGACGGATGAATAAATGGATGGATGATAGATGAGTGGATGGAGAGATGGACGGAGGGATGAATGGATGGATGAGTATTGGATGGATGGGTGAACGGATGGATAATCAATCCTCCTCTCTCTGGCTTGAGGTTTGCATTTGATGCTCCCCAGGGTCCCCACCAGTCCTGGTTGTCTGGGGTTCCATCACTGTACAGGCAGAATGCTGGGGGTGGGGNTCTTCATCTGGGTATACCCAGAACCAGACATAGGTCTGGCATAGTCAGCACCAGATGGGTGGATGGAAGGATGGATGCAGGAGTATGTATACAGACGGATGGATGGTTGGATGGATGGATGGGTGAGTGGATAGTCAGATAGATGAGTGGATGGTTGATGGATGGGTGGATGGATAGATGGGTGGTGGATGGATGATGAATGGAGTGGGTGGGTGGACGGATGAATAAATGGATGGATGATAGATGAGTGGATGGAGAGATGGACGGAGGGATGAATGGATGGATGAGTATTGGATGGATGGGTGAACGGATGGATAATCAATCCTCCTCTCTCTGGCTTGAGGTTTGGATTTGATGCTCCCCAGGGTCCCCACCAGTCCTGGTTGTCTGGGGTTCCATCACTGTACAGGCAGAATGCTGGGGGTGGGGGGTGGGGTCTTAAGCTGGGAGGGAAAGTGTGAGAGTAACTTGCTGGTGAGACAAGGATGAGAAAGGGATGGAGGTGGAGAAGGAACAATAGCTAGGTGGAGAGGGGGAGGAGAAAGGTGAGAGAGAGAAACTGGATGAAGTAAACTGAGTCTGGCGGCTTTGAAAGTTTCCCCAATTGCAGATCCAATTACTTCTAATAACACCTTGTAGCTCCTCAGCACCTTTCCCCTGAGAGCTCTAAGCCTTTTACTTCCACTGAGGGAAGAGGAGATATGTTATTATCACCACCGCTTAATAGGTGAGGCCAAGAGAGGTGCAGGGCTTGCCCCAGGTCACAGGGCATCTGGAGCAGGGACGTGGCCAGTCAAGGCAGGGACTGGGAGAGGGTGAATTTCAGAGCTTGGAGCCTGAGGCTTACCCTGGGGCGCGGTGGCTTGTGTCCACCATTGTGCCAGCACTGCAGAAGAGGATGTGGGGCAACACAGCCCCTCAGAGGATGCAGGGGCCAGGCTGCCTCCTCCTCCCTCTGCCTTCATCGCATGCGGCTTTAAGCCACTTTCTTCCTCTGGGCCTCAGTTCCTCCTCTCGTCCCTCTCTCTGCTGGATGGGCTACACTCATCCACACCCCTCCCCACCACAAGTGCTCAACCAGGGTCGTTGATGTTGCTGGAGTCAGGTCAGGATGGAGGGGGCAGGCTGGTGTTCCTCAGGCCTGAGTCAGAAGTAAACTGTCAAATAAAGCAGCGCCACTCCACCCCCCAGAAACAATCTCCAACACATCAGCCAAGAATGTTTCTGAACAAGAGTGATTTCCAGGCTTTCTAGGCTCCAGAAGCACCCTTTGTACCTTTATTGAAATGAGAAAAATGCAAAGCATTCTTGATCTGCTGTGGCCTCGGGGGAAGTCCTGTGGAGACTGGCACAGGCAAGGCTGCTAATCACCCTCACCTGGGGCAATGAGTCCTCCACTGCAGGTTCCCAGGAAACATTCCCAGGCTGCAGAGTAAAGGGTGGAGGCAGCACTTCTAACCTTGAAAGCAGGGCTACTGAGAAATCATGGGGGCGGAGAGGGGTGTGCTTCCAACCTTGAAGGCAAGGCTACTGAGAAACAGGCCTAAGAGGAGAATGGAGGTGGAGAGGGCAATTCACCAGCTGCTTCATGCTCATGGTACTGCTTGTACCCCACAACTGTGGGTGGCATCCTTCAAAATGCTCTGTCTTCCTTCCTAGTAGACCAGGGGCTCCATGGGGGCAAGACCCTGGTCTTGAAAGTCTCTGCAGCTCCAGGGACAAGCACAGCTCCTGGCACATTTGTAGGTGCTCAACACTTTTCTATGAGGTGGATGAACAATGGGTGGATGATGGATAGATGATGGATAGATAGATGGATGAGTGATGGATGATAGATGGAT